>NW_027615596.1:0-38790 GCF_965212315.1 Lampetra planeri
CACCCGTCTGCCGCTCTGTCCCGGTTCATTTGTCGTGCCGATAGTGTAGTGTGGTGTACAAGCCGTAAAACTAACTCCAGTTCGATTCAGCTGCACTAAAGCCTGTAGGTGTGAAAGAACCCTTAATTTGGATTCCATTTCCGTATCTGGCTCAAGGTTGACAAAGTCACAGCTTTTCCTCTATTACCGAGTGTGTAATTCTACAACACCATGTAGAAACATATAGCTGCCGTTACTTAACCGGGCTGCGATTTGTTGTTGCTGCGAGACACAGCTATAATCATTTTTCTGCACTACTTGTTGAAAGCCACTGGGCTTAATGTTCACTGGTGTTTCTAATCATGACAAAAAGCCTAAGACTCATGTAGCTAAAGCAATTGCAGAGTGAGGATTAATATTCTGCCCACTCCTGGGAGTGCAATAATGGAGACTGTGAAATAATTGACTTTGATTGAGCTAATGTTCCACACTAGCAGAGTCTGTGAGGACCAGGTAATGTATTTTCAGAATATAATTATGTAACGTTTGAGAAGAATTCAATAACTTAACTAGAAACAAATGTGTTTTCTCTAATCACAAATCACACAGAAATGTAACAAAACATAAAACTTTACAATTAAGTTCAGATTCTTTGGGGAGGAATGATCAACTAGACGACATGCTAGAGGCAAATCTGAACGAGTGATGATGATGTTCAGACTAATAATACGTCTGACGATGAGTCATGACGGTCCGTCGACTGGCGTTAGTGTTGTAGCGTGTTGTAGCGTAAAGGGAACACAACCATAATGGACCCAAACACCTCTAGCCACTGAAGTAAATCACACAAACTGTGTTCATTTTGTTCTATGTTTTTAATAACGATCATGTAAGTCCAATATTCTCATCTTAATTGTGCGTGCATGCATTCATGTGTGTGTGCTGTCTGTGAGCTAGGACACAGTCAGTGATGATTATCTCCATGTACACACATTTTACGATAAGTTTATCACACACGCTCTTATCGCGCCAACGATGAGAATATGATTCATCGTGTCGCCCTGACACATGCAATATCAAGAAAAATGCTCATGTCAGCTTTACCTTCTATTTACATGGGAAAGTGAAATGTCTTTTTTTAAATATGACCAAAACTGAGAGGAGAAAGTCTTCAGTCCAAGTCTGTAATCATGTCGTGATTTGGAGGTGAACAGGAATGTTGTGTCAAATTGTTTGTTTATTCACCAAGGAACAAACACATCAGTGTCTCCCTGGGGCTCACATCAACGCAAGCACGTCAGTCGTTGATGCATCAGTCACAACCGGAGCCAAACTGTCTGATGATGGACGACTGGAAATGGACCTATAATTGCACCACGACAGAAAAGTCCTTGACAGATCTATGAAATTAAACTTTTTTTTTTTTTTTTTTTGCCAAGTGAACTTGTGAAGTATGAGCAGCAGTGTGAAATTTTAAGCTGTCCCATTTTTTTCTTTTCATTTTTGTTGGTTTCTTCCTTTATGTTTTTTCCTTTGATATACAGTTTAGCATTAAACTGCAGTTAAGTCCTGAGTCAGTGACAAAGATAGAACTTGACATGATTTCTGTAGCGTTCAGTTAAGTTGAAACTTTTCACTCGTTCAGTGTTTTGGAGCCCTGCGGCTCATTTCCTGTTTGTAGTTCACTGAACACACAGGTGAGTGTTTATTCTGAAAGTCGAAGAAGTTTCTAGAAAAAAGAGGCCACATCACGACACAATCTGCAGCATCTCTGTACAATCGCTCCTCAGCAGAGGATGGAAACTATTGGTTTCAGCGTTTGACTGGCAATTAAAAGTCTGACAGATCAAATACCACTGCTTTTTGTTCCCTTGAGTGTTGTGTGTGTGTGTGTGTAGGACAGATGATACTCTCTCAGTTCACCTCATACACAGCAGACAGAACAATATCATATCGTGTTTTGCTTTGTTGAGTGAATGCATTGATTTACTGTTAATAACATATTGTCTGGCTTTTCTGAATTCACCACTTTGATGGACTCTGGTCCAGGATTATTTTGCAGACAGAAACAACAACATGATTTTTTCAGCATCACTCAGATAAAGCATATATTGTATTTTTTATATATTTACACACACATTATGCAGTTTTGAGCAGGTGCGGTGAGGATGCCTATGCAATACGTTGGTCTTTTGCGGTGGGCGGGGCATGTTGACAAATGTCCAATGCTAGCAGTGGGAGCTGTGCAACCACTGCGTGCAAACGTCTGTGGATTTGTGAGGAGCTGCAGTGAGCGTCTGTCTGCGTCTGCGCTCACTACTGAAACACAAAACGCTGTGTTTCGCATTTTCCGTCATCAGTGTACTTCTGTACTTCTCTAACACTGTGTACTTTGAGTGTTAGCAACCGAAAGTGAGAGGATCTAGTAAGCGCAGTAACAAGATCGGCATCATTGTCCACTCACAAACTGTCTTTAGGATGATTGCAGTTCTTTGCAAACAACAAGCGACCCTCCGGGACCCAGGAAACAGTCCAATCACAGTTGTTGCTGTCTGCTGGCGTCCACGTCGCCACAATGCGTCATAACATTTCTGGACAGGTGCACTTCTGAGTCCCATAGCTGCAAATCTGTCTGGTTGCTGAAGCCAAAATTAATGTTCTTTTTGCTCAACAAACTGCATTGTTCAGTAACATGCTACTAAGAAATAACGCAAAAAATGTAGAATTAAATCTGGATTATGTTACTTCCATGCTCGGGACCTCCGCTGGGAGGAAGGGCTCCCTTGTGTACCTCTACCAATTTTCCTTCTCCAGTGTGTCACACCGTAGCCGTTGAAGTGTGGAGCATCTGTGGCCTGAGAGTCCCGTCGGCCGTGTTTATGTACTCAGGCTATCGCGGCTCACACAGGTAGCGTCTCTCACTGAGCGCTCTCCAACTCATACAGATTTCATGGCACGTTGGCTTGTATTCTCCACCAGCTTAGAGCCTATTAGTTATGCACCAGCAGTTTTAAAGTTCAGTGGATGCAGGAACAGGTTTTAGTGCTTATTTTATTTGCGTTTTAACCACTCGATCCCAAGACTCCGTCACCTGTTAAAGGCAGATTACAGTGAGGGCTGGCAGCTGGCAGATCATGGGACCCCGGGGTTGGTCGCTGACAACCAACACTTGTCGTGCTTTGGATGTTTCTTTGTAACTTTGTGGATATAGATTGTGTTGACTGAAGACAAATGTATGTCGCTGCCGCGTCGACTGCTTTGGACTGTTGCTGGAACATCAACGTCGCCATCATTTTGAATCAGACAAGAATCTGCTTTCAGGAACTTCCACTCTACAATATATACAATAATTAACTGACTATTTGTGTGTACTGTACTATATTTGAGATCTAGGCTTTGAAAATACTCTGTGACAGTGAATCCACTCAAGTCACTAAACAATGACTATAAATTAGACTCTCTCTACCTGGGCTCTAGGTTTTGCAGTAAGGAACAGTCCATCATCTCAACACAGTTACAAACAGTGACAATTTCAGTTGTTTAAAAAGGAAAAGTTCGATTAAAATGCTTTGTTTTACTTTCACTGTTGTTTTTGTTGTAAAAGTAAGAAACCCGCGGGGGCACACGTTCTTCCTGAACACAGGCACCGTCTGATCTCTTGTCTAAATGTGTAGAACCAGCGATGGAAAAGCAGCGCGCAACTCAAAATGTGAAAGAAAGAGATATATAAAATCAGATCAAAAGACAGTGTTGAACCACGCTGAGCATGCACTCATATGGTGCCTGACTGTCAGACTGATAACCTCCAGATGTCAGCTTCAGGGCTCCAGGGGCTCCAGGCCTGAAGAACGCCCCAGCAAAGTGCCGGGCGCCCGTGGCCAAAGAGCTGCCAGCTGGTCCTGCCTGCCTCTGGGTGTCAGAGGCTCCAGCTACATCACTTACATGACTCACTGTATGTCCATGCTTTGTTCTCACGCATTTCAAAGCGTGCGGTTGTGCTTGCAGCACAGTCTGACGTAATGGGAACACTGCGTCCAGAGCTCACACAGTGTGTTTCTGCTGATGGCAGGACTCAGATAAGGACTTTATCATAACAGAAGTAGCACAGTGGATCACAAATGTGTTGAAAACTTCCTCCATGCACTGACATGTATGAAGGCTAGACAGTCCATTATTATCCCGTTCTTCTTTGTTTCAATTTGTTTTCACCGAGGATCTCACACACACACACACACACACACACAGTCAACGCAGTTTGTATTCAAGGGAATGTTTGGTTTGCTGTCCTTGCTGCTTTTCCTTCACACACCCTGGTCCCGGTAGGGTCGAGGCAGAAGGCCATCCATCTGCCCGAGGTTTCTGAGCCTATGAAATCATTTTTTCCCCCTCGCCTTCCTCGTTTAGAGCCTGCTCAGTATTAGTCAGTTTACTAAACATCTTGACTTCACTGTGTTTTGTTGCTTTACAAATGAAATCTGTCACACACACACACACACACACACACACACACACACACACACACACACACACATACACGCTCACAATGCCACCTGCCCCCCTGTGGAAGAGCTGGCAAGCTTCCCTCTCTGTCTGGCTTGTGCCAGTTTGTGCCTGTGTGCGATTTGGAAGAATGAAACCAGGGAGAGAGTCACCTTATCTTTGACTCACATCTGGTCTCCTCGTTCCGCTCGCTGTCCTTTCGCCATCCATAGAGCTGCCGCTGCACTCGATACTCGCTCCTGTGCAGCTAAACGTCCAAAGCCCTGGCTGTCTGGAGGCCTGGCCTGCGCTGAACCGTGGGTCCAATCCTCTGAAAAGTAAATATGCAAAGAGTTAAAACAAAAGACTGTGTTAGCTCAGGTGTAGCTTCCAGGCTGAGGCACGTGCAGGCGAAACAGGGGAATACTGATAGGCTGAACTTTGGCCCTGTGCTTGGCGTTACAGCCAGTGTCAGTGTCTGCATGGGTTGTTTTTGCATGAATCAATGAGTCGTGTGTGTGTGTGTGGTGTGTGTGTGTGTGTGTTCCAGGTGGGATTAGCAGGACAACTTCCATTGCTGCAGGTGACAGCATGCAGCATACTGTCAGTGTGTGTGTGTGTGTGTGTGGGCGTGTGCAGGGCACAGAGACGACAATAGGATTAGGTGGATTACAGCAATACAACCATCTTACATCGGAGGACACCATTGGATCATGAAAAAAAAAAACACCAACACATCCTTCTAAACCCGTATTTCACCAGACAAGATGAGTAAGAGCACAATCTTCTTTTTGCAGCAATAGCTGGAGGGAGTTATTGCAGAGGCAGACAGTTTATATACACACACACACACACACACCCATACACTCCTGTGATGTTGTCATTGTACCGTGCTTCTATATGATCAGCAAAAGTACACGAACAGGCTAAGGAAGTTCTGTGTATCCACAAAGTCCAAACAGTGTCAGTGCTTTTAAAACTCCTTCTGAAAAAACACCGACTGAATGTGACATTTTGAGCTGCAATTCATCTAAGTGCTTGCAGCAAGAATTTGATTTTTTTTTTCTCTCTCTCGCTCTCTCTTCCTCTTCTATAAGAACACTTTTCTTGTAGAATAAATGTTTCATCACTCCTAGTTTTATCTGTTTAAGTTGTTGTGTTATTGCGAGGACAGGGGGTCCGATCTAGACAGCAGGTTAAGCTAAAATATTTGAGTTGGTTAATCCTGCAATGAGGAACACTCTGCAGGATCTTGGACGTGCCCAGGGACAGGTCCGAAAATACCGCTGTGTTTCCGTGAAATCCGAGCAGGAGTATAGTAAAAGCACAGCACCGCAGACAAAAGCCACCCACGGGCTCTGGGCGAAAGACACCCGAGGCTGAAGAAGGCTTAGGTGTCTTGCCAAGTGTCTCATAGAATGTGATGCAGCAGGATTCCGGAGCAAATGTGTTCACTTTTGTTGTCACGCTCACAAAATGTATTTTTCTGTTAGCATGACACCCTGTGCTTTCGTTGACATTTCGGCAGAGGGGCAAACCTGTGCTTTGACAGCATTTCATTGCTGCATCTTACAGCCCGTTTTTGCAGAGTAGCATCTTCGCAAAACGATAACGTGCCATTTGATTGCAAGATGCGGCGTGATATGATTATGTTTGGGGCTTCTCTTTTCAGGTCGGCATTGAAGAAATGTTGTCAAGAATGTGGAACTCCCAACCCAGAGTCATCAAGTTCCCTCGGAAACATCAGAGGAGCTCGTACACAAATGGGCTGAGACGACAGAAGAGAGACTGGGTCATCCCGCCTATCAATGTGCCCGAGAACTCCAGAGGACCTTTCCCTCACATGCTTGTCAGAGTGAGTGACTGTTTGTATCATTTAACCGAATACATCTCTGTGTGATTCCCAGAGCCTTTGATGTGCCGCAATTTTATTTAACTTGTCCCTTTCTAGATAAAAGTGTCACTTTAGCAGAGAAACCACCCACATTTCTTGAAGTACTTACTCCGGCTGGGAGAGTGGGGAAACTTTGATATCTCTTCCATTCACAGTGAAACCCAGAGACTAATCGGGTCTTTTCTATCAAGCAGTGCTTAGAGTCATGATGCCAGGTGATTAGTCTGCGTTGCCTCTGGGCACCGCACACACAGAAAAATGGAAATACAAATATGCACTTAATGCTTTGTCTCAAAGAAGGAGATTTAAGGATTACTCTGGAGCATTCTCTCTCGTCTGGATTTCTACACCTGTTAATAGAGCTGCAGAAGTATTTTCCATCTCTGTGCACATGTCGTAGAATACTGCACGCTGACATTGATGCGTTATCATGACATTCACGTTCCCCCGCGCCTGGGGAGATCAGTGTTTGTTAAAGCAAAAAGCTTTCACATGCAGTATTTAAAACAGCCGTTAAAATTGAAGTTCAATTTTTTTCTTTGCGTTTTAGCTCCGATATCAAATTTCACAGGGGTGTAATTGCATTACATTTGAATTTCACAGAATACGACTGTCTCCATTGAGGGAAACGGTCGCACTGATCCTCTTTGAAACACTTTAAACTGCTGCTGAAACACCTGGGTGGCACGCGATATGAGACAACACAGGTAGAAACATTCTGACACTAATTATTAGAGACAGTAGAGCAGTAAAATGAAGTGAATACGAGGGAATATTCAAATTCTCCAAAAAGGATACTAATGAGCTCTGCTTTCACCCAACTCGACTTCACTCGACTTTTTTTTCTCATTAATAACTTAGAGCTGTTTTCTTCACACTTTGGAGCAAATAGAAGTTTGAGGAACTGAGGTGTCGTACATCGCAGGGTTCTGCAAGGACATAAGGTTCTCACAGACTTTCTCAGTAAGGAAGTTTACAAAAGGTGTATTGTCCTGAAGCCTCTGAACCACCTGATCTCTGTATCTACAGCAGCCTGCTGGGTAAAGAAAAAACAACCTGCAGTTGTGTCTTTACAACTTTACGACAGTCCTGTGAATGTAAAGTAGTGACGCGCAGCTCAGGGGCTTCGTGTCTTCCAGCACATGACAGCGGATAGTGGAAGAAGAAAATCAATAAAGCAAGTTCGCCGAGGAGGCGAAGTCGGTGCTGTGGTTTCTAAACTCTCTTAGCTCGCTGCCTCTTATCAGTCTCCCAGACAGTCGTGCAGCTTTCTGCTGCACCACACACACACACACACACACACACACACACACACAAAGACACACACACACACATAAAGTCCCTTATGCCCATTTGTACAGCGCGGCTTACATTCCAGCATTACAGAAATCGCCTTTCAACAGCATGTTGGCAAGAGGGCAGATTTTCTGCCGAAAACACACACACACACACACACACACACACACACACACAGCAGGTCCAGGGAGTGTCAGAGAAGGCACTGAATTGTGCTGCCCTGCTGGAGAAATGGAGCCTCTTTCATCCTTCTTCACTTGTCGGGTGTTAGATGTTTGGATTAAATGTCAAGGCGCTTCCATTGTGTAACCCAGACTCAGCCCGTGGTCAAACACCATGCGAGGGTTGAGTCTGTGTTTGTGCAGTGTGCATGAGGACATGTCTTTTTTGGCTCGTTCGTGAGTATTCAACCTCCCCCAACAATGAAAAGCTAAAGGGGCTTCCTGTCGCGCCCGTGTCTCGGTTTCTTTCTCGCCTTGTGGGCCAGTTTACAACTCTGGACAAGAGAATTGAATTTGGGGATAAAAGGCTGGAAACTAAAAAGCGATCTCACTGACAGATGATAGCTGATAGCTCTGGTTTACTGTCGCTGGTACTGAAGACAGACCTGTCCAGTGGTGATCGGTTGTAATGGAGCATTCCATTTACAGCGGACACCCAAGTCGGTAACTCGCATTGAAGCAATTGCCAGGTGAAATTTGAGTTGTTTGTGTTCCGCTTTCATCACAACGTACCGTGTCGGAAAGAGAACTACACTTTAACGACATTGACAACAAATAAAGCGTATATATATGTGTATACGGAGTCATGAAAAACACAGTTCATACTGTGACCATCATGGATTCCCAGTGCTTACAGGTCAAATAGAGACAACTGGATTGTTTAGTCTACCCAGCCTGTATTTGTGGGGGGGAAAACTAAGATGCACTTGTGCCACATTTTAATGCTCACATTAAAGTTTATTAAAGCCAGATTACTTCAAAAATGTGACTCATAGCCATGAGCGTCGTCAGGTCAATGGGTCAAATCGATGTTTAAACTCAGCGTTGTACTGTGAGAACCTCCACATCCATTCACATGCAGACATTTCTTAGTGTGATTCGTGTGTGTGTGTCCTCTGCGTGAGCCACCGGTCATAGCTAAAAGCAGTGAACCATAGGGAATGCTTTCGTCCTCAAATTTTCTACACAAAACAAACTCTGCGTTCAGACAGGCAGCCAGTAAGAGGAGCAGCTGACATGTTTGTGCCTCAGACAGGGCCGCTGAATTTTCAGTACATTTCCAGGACTCATCCAGTCCCTCCTGTGATGGTGGATAAACTTTGTTTTCACATTTCAGTGTTCACGAACGTTTAAAGAGAACAATTCGACTCCCGTGTCAAAATTACCGCAACCACCAAGTAAATGCAAAAGACAGTTTGCATCGAGGTGTTTGTGGTGGACCCGTGGTTGTTTGATTCAGTGGAAGTGGAGAACAGAACTGAGACCGATGAAGCGCCACTTGCAGGATATTCCATTGTAGTTACACTGACAGATTCAATTAAACACACAAAAGTAATCTCCTCACTCTTTTAATTGCAAAGACTATTTCACTTACTGATAGTGCATTCGCATATCCTCCGCTTTAATTTATGTGATATATGGTTTTGTCGCTTTCTGACACAATCACCCTTGCACACACGCGTTCACCTTGTATGTGCATTCCTTTCATAGATAACCACAAGTGGTGCCGTTTTCTGGGCATTGATTTGCCATTGTGCTCATATGAAAAAGGCATCTGAGCTCTTGCTGTCAAATTACTGGACGAGGCAGATGTAAGAGCAGTGAAATTGGAACGGCTGAATTACAGCTTGAGTCAAAAGGATACTGTGCTGGATGGCGGAGGAACAACCTCTTTTCACGAGCTAAAAAGCAGTGAGGGGTGGGAGGCAGGAAAAAGGGAGGACAGGTTGACATTGAAAACATAAAAGAACAGTCCATTGCAACACTTTCAGCAAAACTGATCGGATGTGAAAAATGCAAGAAAAGAAAAAGCTCCGGTAAGGACAAGAGCTTGCGAGCTGAAAATACAGTAACTGTGACGCTGTGAAGAGAGACGATGTGACACAATTCCAAAAATAACGCCAAAACATTTTTGATCGCCCCCCTGGTGGCTATAAATTGAAAATCATGTCCCCTACACTGCTGCTTTCACCTGTCAAGTCAGTGAACATCATTATCATTGAGTCACATATAAAATCAGGACAAAACAGTGACAGTATCAGTAACAATATCAAATTATTACGGTTTGTGCAGAAATTGCTGAGACTAGATTGTTATCATGTAATGTCTCCAGTAATGTAACTGTTAACTAGTTACTCTCCAACACTGCAAACATGTGCCAAGTGGGATGTGGAGGGGAGGGTGACGTCCTGATTGACAGCTGCTTTAAGTGACGTTGTGGTACAGTTGGTCCATGTTGTCACCGTTTGTGGTTTCCTTTGGTTTCCTGCGCCCCTGCACAGAGCTGTAATGATTCCTGTAATACACGGCCTTGATCATCTTGTCACACTGGTGCAGGGAGCAAGGAGGGTCTGCAGGTGAATAGGTGACCTGACAATTAGACTACACCCTCAACAAGATTTGGTTCCCCTCATTATTTCACACTATGATTGTGCTCGTGGATCATTCCGGGGCTGGACTATCTGCAGCCTCCTCAACACAAGCAAACCAACATCGCACAAACGGATACGTTCACGCACATCTCAAGTTCACTTTCCTCACTTTAAGCAAAGGGAAAACCAACGCTTACTTTGGAAACAGAGAAAATGCTTTGTTCCCAAATTCAGTTTACTGGCAGGGCAGCTTACGTGCTTCTGATGTATGCGTGTGTGGGAGCAGGTTCGCTCAATGTTCTGCCTTTACCGCTGTTTTGCTCAGCCCCCAAAATGAAAACACAGCGGTTTATTAACAACCTCATATTGCACAGCGTGTTTCATTACAGATCATAATGAGCCTGTAATATGCTTTCGGGGTCGGCTTGTTTTATTGCATCTCCTGTGCATTTAAATATATATCAATTGTGTCTATTGTTTCTCTTTCTCTCATAATGCAGGATAAGGCTATGAAACAGAAAATGAAAGAACGTAAGGTCCTTCAACTGAGTTACATTGCATTATTTAGAACCAAAGGTATGAATACTTAACAATACCTCTCCAAGTTTTGATATCACTTTCTTCCTCCTGCTTCCTACGCAGATGAAATACCAGTACTCACATTCACTTCTGAAGGAGGCAATTACTGTCAGGAGAACAAAATGAGCTTTCCAAGGACATAAATGTACAAAACAATTCCTACATAAACAATTTCCTCCAAGTAATCTCAAGCCTTTCACAACCTGATAGGCAGCCACGGGGTTCTACATCTTCAGAGTGGTACATGAAAAACCTACCATTGCTTGACGTTATTGTCAAAATGTTATGGGCCCATTACATGGTCATGTCATCACCAAACTGCATTACTGGCAAACACTTTCTAGTATTATCAGTTATAAACCACCACTGATATTGTTTCAGTGGTTGACAAACAGGCCCCCTGCTATGTGTAAATGCCATTTCATTACTACCACAGCTATAGGAACATATCTCTATGAGTAGGAAGGGCTATAACCCAAAAAGTACAACTGACTTATAATGTCACAACCCGATGCCAGGTTTGCACCACTTAAAAATTACATCCAGTAATATATTATTATTATTATTATTATTATTATTATTATTTATTATTATTATTATTATTATTATTATTATTATTATTATTATTATTATTATTATTAAATAATAATATTTATTATTATTATTTAATATAATATATTTTCATCAGATAATGGAATGCCTGGAGACACATATTACCATCTCAGTTAACAGCCAAATACTGCGTTCTGCACTGTAGCAAACGTGCCACCATTTGAGACCAACACGCCCAGTGAAGGCAGTTAGACGGTGAGGGCGGTGTGACGTGAGAAAACGAAAACTGCGGACAGCATCTAATTAGCGATGACACTCGCGACATGGACTATGTGCCCTGCGCCAGGCGCTTTAGACCGTATAAATAGGACCCATAATGTATTAGGTGAAGGCTCAGAAATTAGTTCAACGGTGCAACAAGAAAAAAAAGGGACATAATTGGGTTCAAGCTCGTCAGAGAGAGCAGTGGTTCGGTCATGTTACTGTATTGTTCACTGGTGTAACACACAGAGGCACTGCTCCTCGGCTCATGGCTGATGAATGCAGCCTATTTATGTAGCTACTCAGTCCATTTCCTGGTCACACCATGAGTTGGTGATCACCAACATTACCTAATGTAGTTTTCATTTTCTTAATGATTATTCAGAGTAGATTTAGGTTTCAGCTTGTAACAGCAGATATTTTGTTGACATGCCTCCTTCGGGTTTTAAATCAGGACGCACCTCCCTGCTTTTCCTCCCGACACCACCGTCCCAGAATCCAGGAGTTTCTCTGTGCTGAATCACCCGCGGTAACGAGGTCTCCAGGAATAAAGTTCCTCTGATCTTGCTCCACTTGCTCTACTTTTTCATGATGAAGACGCGCTCACTTACCTATCTCCTCCAAAAAAAATATCCAGAAATTTCACCTGACAGCAAATCAACCACAATAATGCAGATTTGAAGGTTGTTGTTTTTTTATATGACAGGATAATTGATGAGTGAGTATTTTTAATCTGGTACCATCACTTCTGATGTACACAAACGACATAATGGGACAATTTAACTTTAAATTGAACGGCCATTTTTAAGCCCGTCTGACTTGTAGATTGGTGTGTCCTCAATTCTCAATCTGTGCCTGAGCAGTATTGTGGCCCTATGATCAAAAGGACCTCTTCATTGATTTGATGCCACTTAACACATGTTGCACATGCGCTCAATCAGTGTGTGCTGAGCTCCCCTCACAATGAGGACTGACCGCCATGAAATCACTGAAATCATATATCTGTGGGGGGTCTAAAAATACAGCATTGTTATACTATAATCACAAATAAAGCTAGTTTTCCTTAAACAGACGCAGCGTTATTGATATTGGTTCGTTATCTTCCGCTCGCTTCGGTTTACGCTGGAGCTGATCCCAGTTGTCCAACGGCGTACAGAGTACAGTCTGTAAAGACAGACCACTCACACACATGTTCACACCTATGGGGACATTTAGAGAAACCAATTAGCCAGGCATGCTTTTGGTGGTGGGGAGGAAGGTACCTGGAGAGAATTCACCCAGGGGAGAGCATGAAAACTCCACACAGAAAGGCCAGGAATATGTGTGATTTGCATTAAAGATGAATGAACAGTGACAGGAATGAATATTTGTGCCAAAATAAGTCCAAAAGCAGCATGCGTTATGAGTTGAATGCATTTTCAATATGTTCATGTAGTCTACAAGGAAAACATGCACTTATGTATTTTATTTGCTGCGTCTACATAGATTTGTTTTCTTTAAAGACCCCTGCTGGCGCTATGTCTGGATTTTGTTCTGGAAATGTATTGTTGGTTCAATGAAATAGTTTCTGGAGACGCCAAGGATGTTTTATTTTTTCTTAGAAGAGAAAAAATGTAACTGAACACAAAAGAGTGCATGTGGAGAAGGCAGTTTCCTGTAACAGCATGTGTCAGCAAGGTGCATGACGTAAGCAGCAACTTAACAGATACAGGGGTCACAGGGTCTACGAATGTCCCATTGCAATGTACAGCCGAAGAAAGCTGGATTTTTACAATGTAATGCTACACACATACTAGAGGAGCTACAATCATTTGAATCGTACGAATGGAACATTCGCTGATGTGTGTGTGACGTCTGTTGTTGTTGTTTTTGTTCTCTCCTGCGTCTGAGTGTGTGTGGCGTGTGTCATTCACCGTATCCCCAGTCGAACAATTAGTAGGTGACAGTCCGATTAGAGCCGGCCTAGTAGTACAGAGGCTGAGTGCTGTTGTGACTGACACGCCGCTCATCCTCCCACTAAATAACTGTCAGCGTGCCCGCGTCCACGCTGACCCCTCTGGCAGCCTCCCTCTGAGCCACTCTCACTGCCAGCATCGCTGCTCCCTGAGCCAAGCATGAGCCTCCTTTCAGTGCTGGCTTCTAACTGATTGGTTGGACCCTACTCGCCTTGGGCATGCCAGAAGGGCTTTCAACTGGCCTCTGGGTGCTGCTGATTGGCCCGGCCGTCGATGCTGTGTGTCGCCTCCCGTGCGCAGTAGCAGTTTGACTTGAAGGATGCAATTTGACAATGAAGGTAGTTTGAGAAGAAGAAAAGGGCGGTCGTTATGCCGTAGCTGCCCACCGCCCTGCCCCCCCCTCCTCTGTCCGCCCTGCTGTTTTGGTCTTTGTGCACAGAAAACCTGAGATGTGCCGGTGGTCACTGTATGGGAGCGTGTTGAGTCGAGCAAGTGAATGCGAAGAGAATTTAATGAGTTGGAGATGTTTAGAGTCTGTTTTGTGTGAGGAAGAATGTTGGCCTGTGTCCCCCGATCCGTTCCAACAATACAGGGGACGATTGCTCCTTACCTGGGAGACGGAACAGCGCTGGCTCCAATCTCCGCCTTCACTGGGAATCAGGGGAATTAATGCCTCGGCTAATGCGACGGGACCGCTGGTAAATTTCAACAGGATTCTCTTCCCTGGCAGAGCTCATCTAAATTGCCCTGGCCTAATGTCATAATTGGGTTTGTGAGTCACTTCTTAACTTCCATTAATATTTGTTCGCCCACTAATTGCCCAATCCTACATTTCATTCCTCCGTCTGGCTAATGGTCTGAGGTGGAAGCAGTGATGTGCATGTGGGCACGTGGGTGTAGGGGGGGGTTGGCATCTAATCTATTTTGGAGCCAGACTGAAAATGTTAAAGCGGTGGGACTTCGTTCCTGTCTTCTCTGTGGGTTCTGATGAATGATGGATGATGTGGCAGGTAATGAAAAGGACAAAGACTGGCCGTCACAATTTAAACAACAACCTGCTGATAGATGTCATTCAAGCTCAGGATATAAAAATATCTCTGAAGCCTAAATATCTGTTTTTTAAAGGAAAAGCCAAGCGCTTTTATTTATTAGATATGTTGCCGGCACTGAAAGCGCTGTTCTCTCCCATTCATTAAAAGACATATTACTTGCAGTGCATCTCCTTTCTCCGATGTTTTTCTCTGAGCTCTCTCTCTCTCTCTCTCTCACTGTCCCCACATCCAACTATAAATGGTTTGAGTTTCCCTATAAATCAAAAGTTCCTGAGGAAAAGTTGTTGCTGTTGTTGTTTCTCTGTTGTCAAATAATCAAATCTTATCTGTTATCTTTGAATCCCAGAAACACTTCACAGCACCATTACCTCCGAAAACACAACACAACAGCTCAAAGAATTCAGTTGACTATAATAGGTTAATAACATTGTCAGTTTCAGAGCACACAAACTCTCACATTTATATCCCGGCCTCCATCCCCCTGGGACAAATGATAGGAACGGAAAGAGACATACTGATACGGCAGCACAAACGCCGAGCACATCAATTTCGAACGTGTGTATAACTTTAAAAAAAAAAAAAAAAAAAAACATGTTTCAGAGCTTCGGTTTGGTTCATTTCCCATTCAGCATCCAATCCATAATGGACTAGTGTGTGTGCACAGATGCAGCACTTTTTCATGAGCGTCGGGGATATCGGTCGGATGGTGGCTGTCAGCGGTTCTCACTTGAGATATATTAAACCTGAGCAGTCGGCAGCTTCTCTCTCACAAACATCCTGTGTGACAATTTTTAAAACGGGCCCCATTCCTCTCTCACGACGCCACTGAACTGACAGGCTCTGTCGCCGCGCTCTTGCATGTAAGATTGTTATTGTATTTTGTAGGAATACAAGTTCAAAGGCTGGCAGAAACTTTAGGAAACACATTTTTTTTTTTCCCTAATTGGAAACGTTGCTCCGTTTTGTAGGCGCACCTCCGTCTTCACACAATCTCATTGGATGCTTGTGATTATGGCCTCGCAGACTATTTGAGTAACGCTCTCCAGTCAAAAGCGGGGGCACGTCTGCTTTGAAGAGAGACAAGCACGCAGCAGGAGGGATCAAAAGCAACGCAAAAGGGAAATATCAGAGGAATACAGAGAGCGTGTTCCTATATGTAAGGTAACCGGAGAATGTTCAGCAACAGGGAAATTGACAAAACACCATCAAACACAATGATCTCAGATGCACCGGTGCTTCTGATGATGCAGTTCACCCGTCAGTGACTGCAGCTGTTCCAGCGTCCCTGCAAGTGCACGCGTTCCATCTGAATATTTCAACAGCGACGGTAGAAGGAGACAAACTGTGGCAAGATGGCTCCGAATAGCAGCGTCAACTGTTTGCTGGTGTCCTGACCTACTATGGAATTGCGAGAACCGACGAAAGCACAGAACCTTCGCCGTGCACCTGCTTTTGTTTTAGTACAGAAAGAAGAGAACGCCAGGTTTTATTGTCGTCATCCTTTTCTGCATTAAACTGTCTTCACGTCCGAATAAGCACATTGTCAGGACACAATCAGCGAGCGGAGCATAAGACATGAAGCATCCGGTCCCTATGTTGTTTCTATTACAAGCTTTCATATATCTGGCACACACTGTCTTAATTATGCTTGACAGCTAAAGCGGCACTGAGAGCCCGTCAGTGGCTGAGCGCTTGGCTTCACTTCATCCCATAATGCACTTCAGCACAGAAATGCAATTAATTTGCCTCGACTGTAATATATCTACTGCACCGTCCCCTCTAAACTTTCATCCAGCCGACCAAACAAGATCTATGCAATATCTGCTGTGTATTAACTCTTCCACGAAGGAGTATAGAGAGTTATGTGGCTCACACACTGATTGAGAGCTACACACACACACAAACACAGGTATTAAATACAACATTTTTATTTAAGGTATTATTGATCCACAAAACTTGAACATTAGCTCACACGGGATCAGAGTTGCCCAAACACGATGAGCCATGTGTGTGCCCTGTGTTCATGTTCTCATTCTAGATCATCCTCTTTCTTCACAACCACCACGAGGTCAAGGGTCACCTCAGGACAAAAGCTGTTCCCAAGTTATGAAGGTCCTCTCCTCACTGAGCATATGTAAACATTCTATTCAGTTGTAAATGTTTCAATCATCCCACGTAGACGTCCACTGTTCACCTCCTGTCATGCTGGAGTGCACCGATATTTACTTTCTTGACCAGTTTATTGTGTATTTTCACATAGTGACCTTGGTTGCTATGACAACTGCATTGAGTTTTTGATGTATGGTGCATTGGCGTCATAAGAATAACATCAATACATACATAAAAGTTGTAGCATCACTATATTGTTAATGCAGAACACCGAGTCACAAACAGCTGCAGTTTATTTGATTGATTTATTCAATTTGGTAGGAAATATCAGTCATTTCACTGATTTATTTGATTTGATTAACAGGAATAAAACGGATTTAGTAGGCGTGTGTTTTCATCTCATACCATCCACACCGTTTTCACAACTTGCGGCTGCTTCTTTCTCCGTGACGCTCATTGTGCGTCCCACCTGCGGAAATTGTGCTGTTTTCTTATCCGCGTTGGTCAGTTCCCTCCAACAGCTCGTCTTAGTGTGGACAGCGTCTCATTACGTATGTATGTGATTTCCTCCAAAACAAAGACCAATGTTTCATTATTCCCCTGGGTGTTATTACCAATTGAAACTAGCCCTTTTTTTTATCTTCCCCACATAACAATATTTTTCTTTATTCTTCGGCCCAATTTAACAATGTACGTGTCCGTCTCTTGTAGTTTTGCATACACGTGTGGACACCAGTGTGCTTTGAGCCTGTGTAAACTGACGCACCCTGAAGGCAAAGTGAGGTAAAGAGCAGCCATAAAGACCCTTTAAAATAAAGACATGGAGGGAGGACGTGTGAAGCCATCTACAACACATGCCGGAACCATTAAAGGCGGGACGTTCCTATCAAAGGGTGTAATCTGCCACGCCACGTACTACCACATAATGATACCGTGGGTTGCCAGGCGGCACGCTATCATTTAATGACCGCCTGCGTGAACGAGCCACGCTGCAACAACAGCTCCACTCGTCTGTTCTTTGCATAGCAGGATGCTTCAAATCATCAGTGCACGATTTCCAGGCATGAAAGTGATAGGGTGAGAGTGCCAGCGAGCAAACAATTATTATTTATTGTTATTCAGGAATCAAGCTGTTTATGTGGACGGGGGCGTTTGTACAGTCTTGGATTAATTAAAGTTTTGGACTGACTGGAATTCATAGCACGCAAATTAGGCAGCCAACCATGGTGCTCAATGAATGGAAGTGAATTCCTTTCTGCTCCTTCTCGGCTGTCTGTTTGTGTTGCCTCGCATCACCCCAAGGACTTTCCACAGAAGACTAATTCTTCATCTAATTTTCCCACAAATCCCTATTGCTTTCACTTCCTGGGGTCTTTCTGCCTCCATCCACTGACGTTTTTTCTTCTCACGCTGACGATAGAGTGTCCCACAGGATCCCGGCAGTTGTCAGTAATCAAGGAAATCACTCTCAAAGAGCTACAAATAGGTCACTTATCTGATGTTTGGTCTGATCTGACGGAGACAGCCATCTAGTTAAGTCCCTTGCATCTGCCTGTCTCTGCTATTTTTAGTGTGATTAGTAGCTGTTCTGTCCGCTGGGAGGGCACTGAAGTAAGAAAGAGAATGAGAGATGGCTATAGAATGACAGAAAGAGAGATGGAAGGGGTCGGAGGGGGGGAGGGTGTGAAACTCCCAGCTTTCTTGTCCTTAGCATTCCAATCCAGTGGCTCAATTGAGCACTTGTCACTCATGGGACTCCCCCAGAACCTGTTGAACCGTGCGTCTTCATTTACTCAATTTATTGATATAAACAGTCTCTATTAAGAGAAACGGGATAATGTGACATCTGGTCTCTGGTGGCCTCGATGTGGAATTTTAAGCAGGCATGGAAGCAGAGGCCACATCTCTCAGGGGTTGATACTCCAAGGTGGGAAGTGCCACAAGTCCGCTCGGGAAGGTCCTGTGAAGAGACAGATTGCGTGCAAGCGCACGCCAACACACAGTGACATGTGACTGTACGCAACAACTCAGATGCAGAAGCAGAGACCCATGGCAGGTGAAAATTTTATGTGTGTTTCCCCTGCTTGTGGAATTATTGATCCACAGTTTGGTGCACACGCAGTGAGTCTCTTACCTGTCAAACACTTCACTACACACACAGACATGGCTACAAGCTGCCTCTTATGTGCACAGGAAATGCTTACATGTAGGAATAGTGGATGCAGTTTTTCACTCTGCCTGTTTGCCTGTTTCTGCAGCATGAACAGATGCCTCACTTTGACCAGCACCCCCCTGCCCCATGTTCACGGGACGTTCCCCAAACCTGCACCCCATCACCGTCCTCAACAACCGAAAACCTTCCGATATTTGGGATTCACAGTCTTCTAAGACTAAAGCAACTTGCAACAGCTCAGGAAATGTCCTCAGTTGCTGCTGAAACCCCGTCTTTTCTCTGCACATCCATCACTGTCTGCAGCCGATTGGCCGCCAACAAGGACAGGAACTGACCCCCGGGGGGACACGCAAATCTTTGGCGCCAACATTCCGTCCAATCAGGACATAGTCAGAGTCATTGAGGTCCAGTGAGGTTCATGTCTGGTGACCACCGACTCCATCCCAATGAGATTTACAGACATATGAGCCTACAGTTGTAGTTTATTCACCATTTGATTGTCCACAGTTAGCGGGTTGATTAAAGTCTCATAACAGTGTTCTTTACACATACAAACAGAAGCACACAAAAAAGCACATTTAATTAAAAAGAACGTTATCATGGCCTTACCTTTACTTATAAATAAGTCTTCCCTCAGTGTTAAAAGTCTCTGTCTCCATGGAGAGCGTTGGTCTTCTTTAATTATCACCTCCTTCTTCTATTGAAACACCAGTTTAGAAAACTTTTATCCTCCGTTTGGAAAGTAAAAACAAATGGATGCTGCTTTTGACTTGCTGACTGTCGCTGCTGTCAGTTATTCTGCGGATAACGGAGTCGAAGAAGCTACTCACTACTGCCCCCTGGAATGAGGCGCCACAGCTGCGTGCCTCATCTAGCGTTTTTTTTATCTTTTTCTATTTTTTTCTTTCTACGATCACTTGACTGCACGTCACTGGTCCGAAAACATGCAAGCTGGACGCGATGTTCTTCACTTCTTCAGCACTGTACTACACTACTACAATGGATTTTCAGAGTTACTTAGGCAGGTCCTGCTTAATAAAAATGTTCGCCTGCTCGGCAACAAATGATCAGTCTGTTATCTACATAGATGGCCCTGATTAAGAGATGTTGTTTCTGCCGTCACTCCGTCCTTGGAGTGGCAGGCGGTGGGCAAGTGAATCCAAAATGTAATTAGTTGCCGAGTACAATAGTCATGGCACAGCGGTTATGTGTGTGCCAAGTGGAACTGATTGGTGTGACTTACAGTACATGTTCAGTAGTGCACATTACACCTGTACCTGCAGCACGTGACAACCACGTGGGAGATGAGCTCAGGCCATGAGAGGTGCCTGTGGAAGGGTGCTGCTGGGTTCTGCACTGTGGGAGGACCATGTTGGAAATTAAGAGAGCGGCTATCATGTTCAAACAGAGAGATGTTTTATGCAGAAGCTGCCGTCAGAGCTGAACGGATGAAGTAATTTCATTTTCATGCATGATCTGCAGCCTCGCAGAGCAGGGAAATTGCACAGGAAGGGAAGAGAAAGATAGAGAGAAGAGAAAGGCCGTTCCTTTTTCTGCACTGTGATTTTTCCCTCTGAATTGTAACCATAGTGATGATTCAGATCCAGAAAAACGGGCCAAACAAGGGTTCTGTTCAGTGCAGAGTAATTTTACCTGCTTAAGTTAGTGAAACCGTATAACCACATACATTTATGTACTACTTATTGATTTTTAATTTTCAGATTTGCAAGAGAAATGGATTGCAAGCAGACATGGGTTTGGAGTACTTACTCAAAAGAAGAAGGTAGTATACGTATGGGTGTTGGTGGTCAGCCCACCACAAAAAGGACTCTTCTCCAGCACACATTCACATTCGCTGACCTCTGCTGCACAAAATATGTCAACACTGACCTCCATGTTTGTTTTCAGAACTCTGCTTATGACCTGTTCATCTGGTGTTATTGTTTAGCACATGTGGGTCACGACCAGTTCACACTGAAATCTGACATCGGGCGCATTTTAAAATATAATGTGAACACACACACACACACACACACACACACACACACAGCCTTTAGGAGCCTAGCCGAGTGTACGTGTGCAGTCGGATGATGGATCAGCTGAGCTGAGCTTCACCCGATGCTCTGCCTAAACGTGTTGCTCCAAAGGTGGCGGGAATGTCAGAAGAGGTGGCAGAGGCAGGTACAGCAATGTCAGCGCCCTTCAATTCTCAGTGCATCCAAGGTGTCGCCCCTCACCTCCTCGTCTAAGTCTGTCCCACCTGAGAGCAGACAGGACTCAGCAGAGAATAGAACGAGCCGCAAAGCCGTTAATTTATAAGTGATAATTAAATACGACGCATGAGGCTGGCCTATCTGTGGGTTATATACTGTACATAATGATTGTTTAATTATCTCAGATGAGCAGAACAGTCATAGGTTTATTTCCAATTCACTTCAGTGTGACAAAGTGATAATATTATATTTCCTCAGAGGACAAAGCCCGTCAGTCATTTTCTGCCCATTGTCATCGGAGTGACAAGTATGATGCAACATTTATTTACTGTATGTATACTGTAGTTCATCCGGGGGATGCTTTAGAAGTGAGAACCTTCATGTGCTATGTACTGAGTGCCTATGTACTGATCTAAGTAATATAACATTATATTGTGTCCCTCCAAATCCAATGTCTTTGGAGGAAGTGCTACAAATCCATCTTCTTTTGTCTCCTTAAAAGTCAGCACGGTGCTGCACGGTGAAAATATTGAATTTTTTTATTGCCTTTGCCATGAGGCGCTCTCATGGAAACGGGTTCAGAGTGAAATGTATCACTCCATAAATGTCATTGTGAATAATGTGTGAAATAACAGCCGGGATGTAAAAGGTTGAGCAGCTGCACGTATGTTTTAAGTTCTCATCAGAGAATAGTTGCACAAAGGGTTTTTGCCTCAGAAATCATGGAGCTACTTTACATTTTAAGTTTTTTCAGAAGCTGTCATGAAGGGAAATCAGACACAAAGCTCACACAAAATGGATCAGTATAACGCACAATTTTCTTCAATTTTCACCTTCAGGCTAAAAAAAAAAAAATCATCATCAGCGTGTCTGTCAACCCTCTTATGGATTCTGTTCTTTTTTACTTTATAAAACATATTCTAACTGACCTTCTCTTCAACATTTTTTTCTTTTTTTTGTCCTCAGATCCGCTCAGATCAAGACAAGGATGTTGGCATTCGCTACAGCATCACGGGCGCGGGCGCTGACCAGCCCCCGAGCGGAATCTACAGCATCGACCCCATCAGCGGCAACATGTTCGTCACTCAACCTCTGGACAGAGAGGAGAGAGCTTCATTTCATGTAAGGAAGAGACGACTGAGTCTGTCTGTTTCCCCTCCAGCTCTATATACACCTCATTATCTCCCAATTATCCCTGTGGAACTATGCCTCACTTTTCCTCCTCTACCGCTCATTTTAATGTTCCCTGCCAAAACCAAACCTCCCGTCAGCGCACATTAAGAGGTTCTGTACCTTCTCCTCTGCCTCTCCAGACTCCATTGATGCTTGAGCCGACGACCGAAGCGAAGAGCGCTTTTGACAAAACACACAAGCACTTCAGCTGTCACTTAGATTGAGGTTACCTGCACAGGATACGGTGAAACAGAAAGAGGAGATGAGGCGACGCACTAGGAAACCGTCGCCTTTGTTCTGAGCATCAGAGCTAATGAGCCGGCGCAGCATCAAGTGTGTGTCTGTAAAAGTTTGCATGCGTGGAATTCTAATTGAAATAGGATGCGTTGGTTTATATCATAAGCAGGCTAAAGTCTTTCTTCCGGCTTTTCTCTCCTTAACTTTGTGCACAACGGACTTGTTTTACTCCTCCGCCTCCCCCTCGGGCGCCTACGGTGACAGTGACAGCGGCGTGTAAGTACACGTGACGGTACCGACAGACGGAAACCCGTGTTAATCTGTGCCGTCGGTGTGTGAATTTAATATGCGGTCCTCATGAGGACGTCTGTTAACACTAGGCCACTGGTTCATATACACAGATTACAGGTTCAATTTGTATCTGCAAAGAGTCTGACACCTTCTCTCAAGGTGAGCAGAGGTGTCAGACCTCCCGACGCCCGCGTGCCTGTCAGCATGATAGATGGCTGTGCGGGCTAAGAGCTAATTCAAAAGCGTGCTCCGGTCTCAGAGGAGGGATGGAATACAGGCGAGTTGATCTCTTCAGTGTCTCTGTCAGCTCACCGTCAACATTAAAGACGCCGGCGCACACGTGCGAGCACAAAGCTTCTTTGTGATCGCTTTGTCTTGTACGTCACGCGTGTTTGTTCCACTTAGTTTTAAATGGGGCCTCTTGTTACCTTACTCACTGAGCCTCTGGGCGCCCGAGCATGTGTGTGTTTGTCGCGTCTCCGTAATCTGCTGGAACACTGAACCAGCAAATTGGGATCAATAGCAGGAATCAGCCCCTGCCACGGGGCAGCAGCTCTTGTTTGCTGCCACGGTGAAAACATGCATGTTAGTTTGAGGTGAATCCTGTGTCATATGTTTATTGTCACTGATGTAGGATGTATTGGAGTGTAGGAGTGATTAAGAAGGGGAAAAAAAAATATCTTTCAACTTGACAGGCAGTTCCTCGCGCCCAGCTTGGTGGTTCAGCGTTGAAGTGAAAAGAGAGACGCGGCTGCTGTTTTTGACAGATCGCTACCAGAGGGGAAGTGGTCTGTAAGGCGAGGACCAGTGGGTGAGCTTCAGTTCTGGAAGCTACCGTGAGTCAGACGAGCAATCGGGTAACTGTCAAAATGTCTGGGCGTTTTGCTTTTTTCAAGCCGAGTTGTTTGCACACGACCAGTGCGAACGGAATCAGAAATACTTTATTCTGTTTGTTTTGTAGGATCCCTAAAAAAAAAACAAAAGCACCTTACAATGGACCTCTGTTTATAATATAACACAAAAACATCACACTTACATATAATTAGTAGTAGGACACAGGACAAGATACTGTATGAGTGAATCACTGTTTGTCACAGCAGCTCCAACCAGGAACAGAAAATACTAAGAAGTAGTAGTAAGAAAAACTGTACATGCTCGGTATTATCCTGCAGAAATTAGGGTTATACATTGAATAAAGACACAGACAGACTGATTACAAGCTGGATTTCTCCCCCGTGTGTGGTCCAGTCCCACCAAAGCTCACCCTGCACAACACCACCGTCATTTATACATCTGCAGTCTGCAAAAGTATGCACACTCCTGCAGGGCTACAGATCACAATAACACAGATTTACAGTTCCTCCACTGGACACACACACACACACACACACACACACACACACACACACACTCGTGTTGAGGAAAGGAAAACATGTTGGACAAACATGTGAATCCAAACACGACATACATGAACACACATAGAAAAAAAAATAGACAGTCATTATCACACACACACCACACACACACACACACACACACACACACACATTGCGAACGTCCTTCAGTGCAGAACTCGCAGCTGAGAAAACAGATTGAGCCTGTTTGTTTGTTGGTTCTTCTCTGTGTGTTTGCTGTGTTTCAGCCAATGGAAAATCACCATCTCGGGGATCATTAGGTGGCTAAAGACGGCTCTTTTAATCGTCTACGTACGTCCCCAGTGTGTGTCTCTGCACTCGTGTTAATATGAGCTAACATGTGTCTCTTGTGTGTCCATGCTTCACTGCGGTTTGATACATCCTCGAAAAGGCCGACGTGGTCGCTTTGTGTTGTGTTCGCTCACGACCGTCTCTGAGTAGGCTGTCAGTCAAATCCTCGCAGGGGATATTGTGCTGGGTCAGGGTGAGACGGTCTCCTCTTAGCGAGCCAAGATGCGACTGAAAGACATTTTTCTGCTGAGGGCGGGAATTTCTCCGCAGACAAATGAGAGTAATGTCAGTGTCAGAGACGAGGGACATTCGGGTTTCAGTGTTTAGATGTCATTAGCGGAGATGGGTGGGGTTGTGGAGGGTTCATTACAGGAGCGCTGGAGATTAAGACGTCCCCCCTGTGGATGATGATCGCTTCTGTCAGCCTGTCTTGTTACAACGCAACACCTCCCAACCATCCCAGCCTCTCGCTGTGTGATCATCTCTCATTTACGTGCCTGTCTCATTCCTCTTTTCATTTTTTTTTTTCTCACACTCCTCCCGCCATGCTTTTCTTCCTCTCGTTTGTCACAGTTGGAATTGTGGAAGAGCAGCCCTTCAGCCTGAGACATGCATCCAAATGGCTGGTTTTGTCAAAACAAACTGTGACAAACATTCTGGCCCAACAAAGAGAAGCCACAGCTTGAACAGCAACACCTCTCTGATATATTTTGGGCCTCTGGCTGTGCTAACAACAAAATAGGTGTGGTTTGCGTGTCTGGAACATTTCACTGCTTTGCCCCCTGTCTGTGCTGTTGTGGTCCATGCCAAGATACCGACAGGATACTCATGCCCTGTTGGCACAGGAGAAAAAGGATATTTGCCAGTTAGATGAATCTGCCAATTAGCAAAGTCAAACTTTTGCATTGTGTTTTCTGCTTCAAACCAGAGTTCCTCCTGCAGAGACACGGCCTGCTGTCGGCCTCCGTTGTTGAGCAACATTCGGAATACAACTCCTGCAGCTCAGCTCCCGTCCAGTCCAGGATTGGATTCTAATGATGCTTTGTTTGTCTGTTTGTTTGTAATCACAGCTGCGAGCGCACGCAGTGGACATGAATGGGAATCAGGTGGAGAATCCAATCGATCTGTACATCTATGTGATCGACATGAACGACAACCGACCTGAGTTTCACAACCAGGTGTACAACGGCTCCGTGGCTGAAGGATCCAAACCAGGTGAGTGAGTTATTTCTGTCTCTGCTGAGGTACCACTGAGGTACCACCCCCGGGGTAATGGAAATGGAACTGTGGATGATTTGTGCTCCACTGAGGTGCAATGATGAAATGGTGGTGAAAACATTTGCACATGTTGCTGTGTGAGGATAGCGTCCGGATTTTTCAACCCAGACTCCAAGAGCGGGGTTTTGAAATGACACATCGGGTGGTGTTGGACAGAATGACAGCAGCAGTTTTAAGGCTGCAGTACTACTTCATCCAATCTATTGCTGAAGTAGTACGGTCATTGAACGTTATACAATTTTGCATTTGCACCGCCCCAGGAGTCACGCTGGTGTCAACCCAACATTTACTTAAAGTAAATATGTACACATAGGACACGGAGGCCCTTTTTTATATCAATGTATAAAAAGTATCTAAGATACTAGAGTCAAAACAATGGTCCCTGTTGTCCAGGGTTAGAAAAGTTATTCTCTTTATTACAGCAGTAATAACGGTCTTCATTGCAAAGCGTTTGTGTTGTTTGGCTATATTATGTTTCTCATGTACTGCTGCGTATGTGCATGTATGTACCCACATGTATGCACAGGTTACAAAATGATTGAATGGAATTATCCTCAGCACGCAAAAATGTGTCTCTCACATTTGCGTCATAACAAACTAATAATAATAATAATAATGATATATATAACACACACACAGGCAATGATCTAGCTCCTCCATCCCATCCCATGTTTCACCCACATCACCACCTCAGATTCTGCTCAGTCCTCAGAAACACATCGGTGTCTATGTAAGTGGTGAATAAATGATGAAATTAAAATATGCATCTTCAGATGACAATAATGTGGTGTGTCCCATGTGTGCTCAGTTTGTCTAGTTATACTTACTTATACCACTTTTTTGAGTCACTGCATCGATCCACTCCAACCTATCTATGTATAGTCTTATTTACAGCACCCTTCAAAAACATTATAGAGCTGGATTTGTTTTGAGCTCTCTGAGCCGTTGGAAGGTTCAGATGAGATTACATTGGTAAGATTTGTTTTACAGGATGTCAGCTGGACGCATCGTTATCAGATTCTGTAGAGCATAGAGGGATTCTTTGTAGACCCCCCCTCTGAAGTGGAGAAGCAGATTTGTGGTCAGTGCAAAAGCTTGAAACAAGCACGGAATCTACAAGTAGCAGAGTTGTCTCGACTGGAAGAACGCTTGTTCTAACAGTCAAACCCTGAGGACCCGTGTTTGTCTTCATAGTGTTCACACATTGTTCTGCTGTAACTCTAAACCTCAGGAGGATTTGTAAACAATATAGGAGAGTGTGTGTGTGTACGTGTGTGCGTGTGTAGTTCAGTCTATATACACAGTACCTAATTAGTAGAGGCCCAAGCAGACATCCCGAAAGCGACTTTTTTTTTTTTTTTCATTTTTCACTCTCTGATACTTTCTGTTAAGTTTAAATTGAGAGCATTCAAGGACAGACGTCTTTGAGTTACAAGTGTCCTTTTAAATGTGTTTCTTCTTTAACAAAACAGACATCTGACGCACAACATGCAGCAGAAATATACATTCATTTGCCCAACATTCCTGTGGCGTAAAATCATTCCGTGGAACGTTTAAAGTCCCTGAAGTTTGACCTCAGGTGACTCACTCTCTTTCCAACGGGTGCAGTGTTGAAACCTGCCACCACATTGCAGGTGACAGGCGCTGCAGGCGCCGATGCCGCTGGAATATCTCAATCGTCTGTCTTGCACATCAGCTCACAGTTTGGCTGATACATTGGAGAATGCATCCACCCTAGAAGAAGACGCACAAAAAAAGACAGTCCCAATTGTGGATTTTCTTACAAAATCTGTAGCTTTTCTCTGTAAATCATCACCCATCGGTCAGTAATGGGTTTTTTTAGGTAATATGGGGTAATAATCCGTGCAAGAGGGAATATTTGTAATCAAGAAAGATAAAGAAAAATGACCTAAAAAGTGGTTTAATAATATTTGTTTCCTGTAGACAAAGACAGAAAACACATTCATTTACATAAACAATTACTTCCCAATGCTGTGGAGCTTCACAAAATAAATGTTTTGATTTCTATTGTATAAGCACGGCGACACACATCTCAACAAGAAACCTTGACGACAATGATCTGCTTGAATACATATGCAAATGGTGTTTAATCAAACTTTTTAATTCACTATCAGAATAACAATACGGCACGTTATTATATGAATACTTTTAATTATGGCAATGATGGGGCGCCGTCTATTCAGCGGTCATGCTCCAACGCAGCAGAAGGAGTTTGGATGAAACAGCATCTCAGGGAAACACAGAGCAGGAAGAGAATGAACTTGAAGAAAATCCTTTGTGTGCACCTCTTTGAGAGGCTGATTCATGTTGCACACAGAGGCTTGATATGCTGCATGTCCTGTCTTTGCCAGCAGGGGGCAGCCTCACTGACGTACTATTTATGAATTCGTAAAAGTCGACAATCGGTCAGACTTTTGTTTAGGATAGAACTTTAGAAGATCAGACCAAGATCAGCTGTATGTTTTACACTTTATATCATATGTATATTTTGGATATTTTACAGTTTAAATGTTGAAATGTGTTCATGGCAGAATGACTTCAGTTGATCGTGTCTGTTTTTGGGTCCATGTCCTGGTGTCCTCAGAGAGCAGTGGGCTCTATTTGAGATTTGTTTGTGAACACCGTGTCCCCGTTCATTGGGTTTCAGCCTTTTTTCCTCAACTTTTCTTCTTCGTCTCAGTCTCGTCTCCTGCTTTCCCTCTGCAACCTCCATCTCCTATCCACAGATGAGAGTTATTATCCTCTTACACCGTCCATCCCCTGCCCTCTCGCTCACTGAATTCCTCTTGTGCTTCTGCTCTCAGTTCTCTTTATAAATTTCTCACTCTCAGCTTTGCACACCCCCCACCTCTCCGCTGCTTTTCATTTTTTCTCCTGTTTGCCTTTCTGCCTCACTCCATCTCTCTCTTTCCTCCCAATCTTCCCTATAATGAGAGGCAGATGTTGACTCTGGCGGACTTCCGTTCAGGGAGCAGATCGACCTCACCGGTGATCTCCAGTCACATGAGCAAAATGGCCAACAAAATGCGCCCCTGCCACCAGTTAAATTTTCAGCTCTAGTGATTTTGGTGGAAAAGCAATTAGGATTTGGAATTAGTGTTCAAATTAAAGAGGAATTAAACAGACTCAGTGATTAACCCCTTCAGGCATGGATGCTCCTCTTTGGATATGTGAGGCGGTATCATGATATCACGCACCGACGTGTGATCCGACATTGAGCTGATTATTTACTGATACCATAGCTTTATGTGTTTCCTTGAATGAAGCAGGGTACGCCCTGGACAGGTCGCTACTTCATCCCCGGGATAACATGAGCACACATTTCACACCTGTGGGGAATTTAGAGGGGCCAATTAGCCTATGACATGATTGGGTTTTTTTATAAGAGTGAGCAGGCCAGAGAACCCACGCAGACTCATGCAAACTCCAGCCCAGCCAGGACGGAGACACCTGGGACTGCTCAGGACAAGAGGCTGGAACACAACCGACGCAGCCCCTCTGCTGTGATCGGAGAGCATCAAGTCCAAAAGTCCAAGGGACGTCTTGAGTTTGACTCGAATGAGGTTGCTGCACCAGGACTTCTATTTTTCGAAAATCACCGAAAATATAGGTCAAGGCGAGGCGGTGCAAAGTGCTGCCATCAGTACAACCACCAGTCTTCCTCCTTCTCTGCTTCGTTATATCTCTTTCACCCTTCAGCGCCTACATCCTGGTCTCCCCTCCTTTTAAGTTGTTCTCCACTTACGCTGTCATCTCATTCAAGCATGTTAGAGCCTCAGCCATCTCTTAACTCTGCTGCCCGCGTCCTTCGAGCTGAGCTGTTTTTTTTTTTTTTTTTATTTCTCTCAGCGGGCGCGGGAGCTGCACGGCTGCCTGATGTAGAGTGACATTTTCACAGAGGCCTGTGAGAGAAGTGAGGCGATCTCTGCTCTTTCCAGCACAAAGTGTTCCCTAATTGCCTGGTCACATTTGTGAGCCCCTGCTGACAAACTGTGCAAATCAATAATTCTACTCAGGAAAGATGCAGGGGACAAAGGCTCCTTCACCCCGATACGTGCTGCAAGACACACACGCACGTAGACAGTGCTCACACACACCTGTAGCTAACACAGATGTACTTACAATCACCCTTCTATTTTCAATTTGTTCAAAAAACAGAAATCATCACCAAGAGCTCGACTTCAGAGGACATCTCATCCACTTACATTAGTTCACCTCCCCTGCACCCTATGTTACCCAGAGCAGGGACTTTCCCCCCCAAAAGGGAGGTGAGTCCCTGTAATGGGAGTGTGCAGAGCACTTACTGCCCCCACAACATGAGGAATACCTGACACACACACACACACACACACACACACCCATCTCTCTGCGCTCGACATTAAATGGCAGTGTTTATCGGTGATTCTAAGACAAATAGGGGAGAGAGCGGCGAAGCTTTAAGGGCAGCCAGTGTGCTGCTGAAGGCTGTAATAATGGGTGGTGGAAATGGCAGAGGACCCAGTGCTGCTCATTACTAAATGGACTTTGCAGAGGTGGACACTTTCCCCACTAGCTGGGCTATGTAGAGGACAAAACAGCCTGTTTTTGTTCTCGGCTGTGTAATGGCGTTCGCTTCGAAAAGTTTCTCGCCAAATAATACAGAATGTCACGGCAATTTGCAAAGTCTGACTGACTTTTTCTTCTGTTTTTAAATGAGCTTGTTCCTCTTTGATATTTGCTGCAAATTCATTAATTTCCCCTCTATGTGTGGGTGGGAGGGGCTTTGAAAAACACATTTTGGTGTTTCAATAAATCCCAGCTTTCTTCTTCCTTCGTCTTTTTCTAGTAAATTGGTCTCCTGTAATATCCTTATCCTTATTTTCACGCCGCTCAGAGTCTAACTTTTTTTTTCTCCGCAGGCTCGTCTGTGATGCAAGTGACAGCCAGTGACTCGGACGACTCCACCACGGCTAATGGCATGGTTCGCTACCGCATCCTGTCACAGACGCCCCACAGCCCCATCCCCAACATGTTCACCATCAACAGCGAGACTGGAGACATCGTCACCGTGGCAGCTGGCCTAGACAGAGAGGTAAGTTCCTGAACAAAGAAATTCCCCTCCGTCATTCTTCATTACTCGCCAGCATCTGCTGGTTGGACGCTATTAGCTTCAATCCATTTTTATGGACTTGTGGGGATGTACTTTCCATAACCAAAGGATATTTCGGACGGCTGTGAAGTCATGTTTTGACACTCCCATTACTTGTCTTTGGTCACCCAATAGGCATAATCTCGGTGAGACATCGGTCTAACCTCGCCGTTAGATCAATGTTGATTTTTCCCCTTTTTCAGAATATGACACAAATACAGAGCAGCTGGAGGAAAGGCAACATGTCTTAAATTGGTGGCTTCAGACCTTCTCCCACAAGTCATAAGTTACTCATGTATGAACCACCAACTCCACTAAATCATTCATTATTTCACATGGCATTTCTGCCAAGACAAGGACCCACAACACACACACACACACACACACACACACACACACACAGCTGTGGCTTTTCTGAAGAAAAAAGCAAGAACCCCCTGGAACAAAGCATCTGTGGACCCAGGTCCTCTCAGAGTGGAAGTGTTACTGTATGTTCAATCCTGTGTCCCAGTCGCACAACATTTTTATTTATGTAGCAACAAATCACAGCAGGTTATCTTAGAGCACGTTCATAGCTGGTAGAGACCACAATTTAAAAATGTCGGCCTGGAACAACATCGGCAGAAGCAGACTGAAATCCAAAACACATCACAATTGACATTATTATCATTCATCTGGACAAACAAATCCAAAAACATTTAGGTTTTGCAGATTTTTTTCTTTTTTATCAGATGATATACAATTTTAATCATGAATATTTACACACTAACTGTAATTTAATTACCCATTTGTCTCCAGTAATGTAACTCATGTCCCACAGTTATGTGAGTACGTTGTCCTTTAACGACAAAATTCCACTTGGTCATAATTTAGCGACGTATACGTAAGTATATTTTCCATCAAATTCAATTCCAATTCAGTTCCTTTTAGCAAAAAGACAGCAGGAACATTATGAGCGTTCAGCTCTTAATACAATACAATACAATCATTTGCCCCGCTGTCTGTCAGGGTATGGCTGTAATGATGAGGTACGATCTGATGTTTCTCTCAGGGCGTCGACAGGTTTAATGGCCCAATCAAACGCCTCTCTGCCGATGAGGTCACAGTTCTTCTCCTCTTTGTTCCTTTTGCTGTGGTTGTTCACCGGCCCACACACCATCTCCGTCTTCCCTCTTCCGTCTTATTCCCCTAACGAGTAGGGTCACGCAGGGTTGACTCGCGTTTATCCCGCGCCTCCTTCAAGTGACTGTAGGGAAGAAGTGTTCCATGGCCCATTGTCTTGCCGCCTTCCCTCACACGCGTGCACACTCGAGCAAAACTCCAAATCTCTCACTGCTCCAGAAGATGCGACAAAATCAGAGAAACATCTAAATTCATACGCCATCATTACGACTACAATCTCACCCTTGTAACTTAGTTGGCTGATTTTATTAGCAGCATAAAAGCACAGTTGAGTGTATCTCAATGTTTATGTCTGTGTCTCACTTGTCCCTATTGGCACTAAACCCAGCCAGGCAACACTTTGGTAATTAGAGGTGGATCTTACAAACACTTTAAGTGAATATAGTTTGAGAATAAGTAGGTTTAAAGTATAAAGAACAAAGCCAGGGATTCGACAGAAAAAGAATACGTCACATCAGTGCTGGGTCTTCATCCAAACTTTGTGTGGAGCTGGCATGGCATGATACGTTTGTGGAACAAATGAATGCAGTGAATGCGAGCCAGCTCTGCGTCCTTGTTTTGAGCTCGGCCCGTGCGGCAGCGATAGCAGCTGATGTGAGTGAGGGAGAGCTCATTAATCTGGACACGTCAAGCCAAGCTGTGTCCCACCTGCCTCTGATCCTCACACTCAAACTGGGACACACCTGGGAGTGCACCCACCTGCTGTCAAGGTCATCAACACAAACACTCAAACACGTCGGCATGCACCCCCCCCCCCACCCCCCCCCGCAAACACCTATGCAGGACACATATTGCGTTTATTCTCATCTTTTCTCTCCCATCTCACACGCTTCAGCTCGTCCAAATAGAATATTCATGTGCTAATTACCAGGTGAAGCGGGTACTCCCGTGTTGGTGGGACGAGGGGCGCATGCAGGTTGGCCTGGTTATCACTTACCTCTGACACCACTGAATGTCAATTATGCTTCCACCTGCACCACCTCTGCTTCCCCTGACCTCAAATGCCTCCACATGTTCCACCCCACAGACTAACAAGTCGGGCTGAGACATTTAACGGGTTCAGGTTTTATATCTAAACCTACGTTCAGGAATCATACTGAGAATCAGGATCGTCTACATTTCTGAAGAAGTGCTGCAGATCAGGGTGTAAAAGAATTATATTAGATGGAAAACATCTGATGTGTGAGTCATGAGACATCTCTCATGGTTCTGAAACGTCATATAATCTGCACCAAATGACAGTAGAAAATATCCTGGAAAATTGGGATGTAACCACAGTGAGTGACAGATTGTTCTTGACCTGAGACCTCCTTAATTTCTGAATTGGCAGTAGCTTTTACCATTTGATATCTCAGTAGAATATGGCCATGGCGCACGCTGGCTGTCAGCGTGCTATAAAGATGTCCGCGTGCCACAGCTGGTGAGGATGTTCTGCCTTTGTGCCCTCTCTTGGTGGCAGCGGCTGCATTGGCACTGGAGCTGCTGTCTTTCATTACCCAGGGCTGTTTCAATCTCCCATGCGCCCCGGACTGGAGCTGTGTGATGTGCCATGATGTGCCGTGGCGCTTCACCAGGCTGTCCACTGGGTGGAAGCCAGCAGTCTTGTCTGGGTTGCCTCAAGGACATGAGTCCCCACAACCTGGCTCTATTTAGTGTGTTCAGATCCCAACATGAGAATCAGGCTGAGAGCCGACACGCTAAATTGGGCCCAAAGCTTCATTGTCTTCAAGAGTTATGTTAAGTTGCTCCACAGCAGCCGAGCTCCAGGAGCCAAACAGCAAATCAGGATTGTGAGCTGGTTGCTGAGTGAACAGTATTGATGCATGTAGGTGGATGCTGACTGCTTGTAGCCACGACTAAATCAGAAAATGGCCATTGTTTGCATCTTGGTGGTATTGACCTCGACCATCTTTAATCCTGAGGAGAGATGGAGGCTTTGTGCTCTTGTTTGAAACAATTTTGTCAAACCTTTTTCATAAATTGTGATTTTTCTGTTTTGCTCATACATTTGTTCCCCCCTTTCAGTAGCTCAGGGATAAAGGTCTGTAGAATACGTACATATGTTTGAGGGTTGCTGGAGCTTTATGGTGTATCCATAGTTTTTTTTTTTCTCCTCTGGTAAGAGAGGAAATATCCGACCGTATTTGTATTGCTCCTCGATGATATGACCTCACAATGCAACTCCTGAGTGAGACAAGGAGCCTGAGCAACATGCTGGACATTTTGTCCTTCTGAAATATGTCGCTTGGATGTAAAAAAGAAAAAAGAATTTATTATCCTGTCAAAAGGAAAGACTAAGCACCACCTAACTGACTGTACATCACCCATCTAGACACCTTCAATCAGAGTGTTAGTGGTCTGCTGCATCTGGGATGTGTGTACTGCCCTGTGTGTAACGAGACGCAACACCTTTGTTCACAAAGAGAATTATCTCGATCTCTGTATCTCAGTGTGTCTGTTTTCTTCTGTTTTTTTTAGTCTTGACCTCCTTGTTTTACCAGGGGGTCAGACATGAACCAGGTATCTTGTTTTTATTCTGTCATGTGTCATTGTCTGCATTTTTGTTCGTCTATTGAAAGCGCTCCTGTCTACACTCTCTGAATACAATGTTCATCATGCTCTGCTCGTAATCAATCATGACCGTTGTATTGTAAAGCTCAGCTGGACAATTAACTTATTATCTTGCCAGTGTGTTTTTACTTTATAGTATAGTACAATAGTACCCATACATCATGAATCCAGTGTGTGACCATCAGCCCTTTGTATTAATGGAGGCATGTAGAAATGGGACGGAAAAGGCTGTCGCCTGCAGTGCAGCACCCACTGTTCTCTATGAAACCCCCACCTGAGAGAGCATCACCGCACAGGGTGAGAGGGCTCCACCATGAAGGTGGAAATAAAACACCTCCACTTATTTTTGGGAATAAAGTCTAAGTCAAATATACTGTATATGCGTGATATACATCATAGATGAAATTACAGTCCCCTCAACACACAAACGGTACAAAAAAAGTACAAATAGTTCCTAAATTAAACTAATACTACCTGTAATATAAATAGTGCAATACATTAAAAAATAACTGGATAAATATACTAACTACATTAACTAACTTTAACCATACCATTAAGTGGGAAAGAACAAGACAGACATAAAGCAGACAACAGATAAATAAGTGAACGCAAAACTAGAAAATAACTGCTAGATACCGTTTGTCTGTTTCTACTGTTCCATGTAGGTGTAGCTGTCGCGTAAGCATCCCCTCCTGCCATCCTAAAACAAGAGCAAGCAAAGGATGCTAGGCCCCTGTTAACATGTTGATGGCGTATCCACCTCTGGGATCACCGGCAGGAGATCAAGTCGACTGCGGTGTGGACACATGTGCTGCTTATGATGTGTATGGGAGGCACGGAAAACAGAATCTAAAGTAGAGAGTAACTTATTTCCTTCAATTTAAGTGTTACACAATGATATAATGACGCAATGATACACAATGTATGGTCAGAATTATCCTTGACAGAGATCTGTGGTATCTGCGGCTCCCGTTTTAGACACTTCTTTTATGTATGAGCAGCATTGCAACAGAAACATATTCCATTGAACATGTTTGGGGAAGAAGGGCTTTTATTGAGCTAATCCAAACCAACTAGACTGGAAGCAGCAGTGAGAGTCACTGCCACAAAGGGTCGCTGAGGGTAGTGGAGAGGGTGTTGTAAAAGAAAGTGGTGGCTGGTAGCCACGAGTGTTTGCGCCTTCTGAGACAAATTGTACGGGACAAGCTAATGACTCTGGCCAGCAAGATCCTGGCAGGCCGGAGCGAAATCCCACAAAGGAAACAAATCTCAGTCTCATCTGGCCTTTCCCTTGTAGAGTGGCCCTTAACAGCAGACTCAGCTCACAGCCAGAATTCATTCATTTTCACATCTGGAATGTGTATCGTGTCCGCCTAGACTTCTCCCACCTTGTCCTCGCTAACAGAGTCTCACCTAATCCATTTTGTGTACTAAACTACAAGAGCCAAAGATTTTCCACCTGTCCTGTCATCTGCCCGGGTTGCTGAGTAACACTGAAACCAGCTTTCCTTCTCTATCTCCAGCTTCCTGTATGGCAAACGACCTAAAATAGTCAGCGTGAGAGAGGAATTGGGTTCGATTGTCAGTAGTTCTCTGTGTACAGCTGTTTGTGTGGCCTTTCCAGGTTTCCAGCTTCCACATATTAAGCCTGTGGGCTTAAGGGCAGTGGAGGGATGCTGCTGATGATCGTGAGACAAGCCAGCACTGAAGTCCAGTCTAAAAGAGATATTTTCGGCTCAGCACCTATGCAGCGCTCATTAGAGAGCTGTTTTGCCCAACCAGTTGAGGACAGTGGCTGAGTGTGTGTTTGGTGTGTACTTTGTGTGTGTGAGGGTCCTGCCTGTTCCCCCACAATGCTCTCAGTGTTATCAGTGTGTATGTGCCCACCAGAAGGGCCGTAAACAGCCAGCTGAGTCATAAAATCCTGCCGGGCAGCCCCGTTCTGTGTGAGAGCTCCACCTGCTGGCTTGTGTCCCTCCACCTGGTCCATCCAATCTCAGGACTGTTACATCCTGCTGCTTTTTTCTTTTTTTTTTTGTGGATTGAAGTATGTGACCATATCTAATGAGTCTGCAGAGAGAAATAATCTGTCTGAAGTGCTCTATGAAAGGTGGATTGATTTTTCATTATGACTCCAATAAAGGGCAGCCAGTATTGACTTTTCATTAATAGGATTGTTTTGGTGCAGATTAACATGTCGGCACACTTCGTAATGACTTGGAGAGATGCTAAACGACTCCATCTGGGGGCGTTTTAAACTGGTTTCGGCGGCATGATTGATCTAACAAACAACCGGCACGTCATTCCCCCGGCTGAAGAAATCGTGTGGGTGAAAGGAGATAGAGAGATACCAAAGAGATTTGCTGAAAGGCAGAGGGAACGAGAGAGACAGACAGATAGAGAATAGACGCAGCAACAGAGATGTGATAAGAATGCTATAAGAAAGATAGCAGGAGATCAAAAGAGGCAACGAGTCTGCGATACAAAGAACATACAATAAACCAACAGAGAAAAAGAAGAAAGTTACAACACAAAGAAATGAAACAGGAAGGTGAAGGCATCAGAGATAGAAGCAGACCTGGTTTGTCCTTGTTGCTCCTGGCAGCGGCTGACATCAGTGACACTTGTCTTTGAGACCAAATGACCCCAAGGTAAATAGGAGAAAATTAGCTTAGGATCACTGATGGGACAAAGCAGTCGGCTCTGATGACCTGTCCTTGACAGTCATCCTCTGTCAGTCCTGACACAGTGGACACTTGAGCCAAATGGATTCATCTGAAGAGAAAGAGAGCACGAAGCTGAGAGGTTTGAGCCTGAGGAACGCTGATGTCCTGGTACGGACGGAGCTTTCAGCACCATGGACAGCGAGCGTGCATCAGCACCACACAGGGAACGCACACCCTCACACCACCGCCACGGTGGCAGGTTGGCGATCTGGATGATGGCTGACGTTCCAAACAGATGCTGCTCGGCACGATGAGCTTCATGTGTAATATTCCAGGAACATTCTGTCTGTGAGTGAAAACTACATCTATGATTGATTTCAGTTTGTGCCGTAGAAGTGGACCAAAACTTCATCTTCATTTGTGATGGAGGAGCATCGCTCATGCTGTCTGTGGTTGTCAGCGCAGTCCACACATCATCAGTGTGTGTCCATACACACTCTGATGATGTGAAGGTCCTGAAGTTGAATGAATATTTTACACTGAATCAAGCTGAGACTTAGGGAAAAGTATTTTTGGGTGAAACAACCGATGACTTTATGACTTTGTTCTGCTTCTAATTCACTTCCTGATGAGAGCTGCAGCAACGACATGAGAAGACATGTTGCTGTGGTTGATACATTCACTGTCACGTGTGTGAGAGAGAGAGAGCGTATGAGTGGTGTGTTCGAGCCACAAAGAGTTCCAGCAAACCAAAGTTATGCTGCATAGAGGTTCGTAGATTTACCAATCCACTCAGAGATTGATGGAGGATGAATCCAAATTGTCCTGTCTCTCTTCCTCTCCCCACAGAAAGTCTCCCAGTACAACCATCATTGTCCAGGCCACCGACATGGAGGGAAACTAAAACTTTGGTTTGTCCAACACAGCTACCCCGCCCTGATCTCCATCACAGACATCAACGACAATCCTCCAGAACTGACCGTCAGAACGGTGAGTCTCCTGCAGAAACCCTGAAACTCCATTACTGTTTGGATCATGCTAATGTGCCTCTTGAACTGATGAGCCACAAATAAAACAACTGTCATGACGGTGGTTGCAAAGACCAATCCTGCTTTCACGCTGCTACTGAAATGTTGAGACGATAGGAGTGCAAAAATGAAATAATAACGTGGTGAGACGGAGAAGGCGATGAGAGTGAGGACTGTGACTGAAATGGACTTTGAATCATTTTCCGTGATGGGAGGGCTTGTGCTCCGTCTCCGGCCTCCAGTGGCCATAGTTTTGTCTGCAGACATCTGGCCCTGGTCCCTGACACCACACTGTTTTGACAGGAGGGCACGCTGGAGCTGCTGGCCCACTTCCACGTGTGTGTGTGTGTGTGTGTGTGTGTGTGTGTGTGTTT
>NW_027615597.1:0-12500 GCF_965212315.1 Lampetra planeri
TCACCAGCTCACTCACTCACCAGCTCACTCACTCACCCACCAGTTCACTCACCAGCTCACTCACCAGCTCACCAGCTCACCCACCTGCTTACCCACCTGTTCACCCACCCACTCACTCACCCACCCACCTGCTCACTCACCCACTCACTCACTCACTCACTCACTCACTCGCTCACTCACTCGCTCGCTCACTCACTCACTCACTCACTCACCTGCTCACTCACTCACTCACTCACCCACCATCTCACTCACCAGCTCACTCACTCACCCACCAGCTCACTCACCAGCTCACTCACTCACTCACTCACTCACTCACTCACTCACTCACCAGCTCACCAGCTCACCCACCTGCTTACCCACCTGTTCACCCACCCACTCACTCACCCACCCACCTGCTCACTCACCCACTCACTCACTCACTCACTCACTCACTCGCTCACTCACTCGCTCGCTCACTCACTCACTCACTCACTCACCTGCTCACTCACTCACTCACTCACCCACCATCTCACTCACCAGCTCACTCACTCACCCACCAGCTCACTCACCAGCTCACTCACTCACTCACTCACTCACTCACTCACTCACTCACTCACTCACTCACTCACTCACTCACTCACTCACTCACTCACCAGCTCACTCACTCACCCACCAGCTCACTCACCAGCTCACTCACCAGCTCACCCACCAGCTCACTCACCAGCTCACTCACCAGCTCACCCACCTGCTCACTCACCAGCTCACTCACCAGCTCACTCACTCACCCACCAGTTCACTCACCAGCTCACTCACCAGCTCACCAGCTCACCCACCTGCTTACCCACCTGTTCACCCACCCACTCACTCACTCACTCACCCACCATCTCACTCACCAGCTCACTCACCCACCCACCCACTCACTCACTCACTCACTCACCTACTCACCCACCTGCTCACCCACCCCCTCACCCACTCACTCACTCACCCACTCACTCACTCACTCACCTGCTCACTCACTCACTCACTCACTCACCCACCATCTCACTCACCAGCTCACTCACTCACTCACTCACTCACTCACTCACTCACTCACTCACCTGCTCACTCACTCACTCACTCACTCACTCACTCACTCACTCACTCACTCACTCACTCACCCACCATCTCACTCACCGGCTCACTCACTCACCCACCAGCTCACTCACCAGCTCACTCACTCACTCACCAGCTCACTCACTCACCCACCAGCTCACTCACCAGCTCACTCACCAGCTCACCCACCAGCTCACTCACCTGCTCACTCACCAGCTCACCCACCTGCTCACTCACCAGCTCACTCACCAGCTCACTCACTCACCAGCTCACTCACTCACCCACCAGTTCACTCACCAGCTCACTCACCAGCTCACCAGCTCACCCACCTGCTTACCCACCTGTTCACCCACCCACTCACTCACTCACTCACCCACCCACTCACTCACTCACTCACCTACTCACCCACCTGCTCACTCACTCACCTACTCACCCACCTACTCACCCACCTGCTCACTCACTCACTCACTCACTCACTCACTCACTCACTCACTCACCCACCCACTCGCTCACCCACTTGCTCACTCACCTGCTCACCCACTTGCTCACTCACCCACTCACTCACCAGCTCGCTCACTCACCCACCAGCTCACTGACCCACCTGCTCACTCACCAGCTCACTCACCCACCAGCTCACTCACCCACCTGCTCACTCACCCGCTCACCCGCCCGCTCACTCACCCACCAGCTCACTCACCAGCTCACTCACCAGCTCACCCACCAGCTCACTCACCAGCTCACTCACCAGCTCACCCACCTGCTCACTCACCAGCTCACTCACCAGCTCACTCACTCACCAGCTCACTCACTCACCCACCAGTTCACTCACCAGCTCACTCACCAGCTCACCAGCTCACCCACCTGCTTACCCACCTGTTCACCCACCCACTCACTCACCCACCCACCTGCTCACTCACCCACTCACTCACTCACTCACTCACTCACTCACTCACTCACTCACTCACTCACTCACCCACTCACTCACTCACTCACTCACCTGCTCACTCACTCACTCACTCACTCACTCACTCACTCACCCACCATCTCACTCACCAGCTCACTCACCCACCCACCCACTCACTCACTCACCTACTCACCCACCTGCTCACCCACCCCCTCACCCACCTGCTCACTCACTCACCCACCATCTCACTCACCAGCTCACTCACCCACCCACTCACACACTCACTCACTCACTCACCTACTCACCCACCTGCTCACCCACCCCCTCACCCACCTGCTCACTCACTCACTCACCCACCAGTTCACTCACCAGCTCACTCACCAGTTCACCAGCTCACCCACCTGTTTACCCACCTGTTCACCCACCCACTCACTCACTCACTCACCCACCATCTCACTCACCAGCTCACTCACCCACCCACTCACTCACTCACCCACCTGCTCACCCACCAGCTCACTCACCAGCTCACTCACTCACTCACTCACTCACTCACTCACTCACCAGCTCACTCACTCACCAGCTCACTCACTCACCCACCAGCTCACTCACCAGCTCACTCACCAGCTCACCCACCAGCTCACTCACCAGCTCACTCACCAGCTCACTCACCAGCTCACCAGCTCACCCACCTGCTTACCCACCTGTTCACCCACCCACTCACTCACTCACCAGCTCACTCACTCACCCACCTGCTTACCCACCTGCTCACCCACCCACTCGCTCACCCACCTGCTCACCCACCAGCTCACTCACCAGCTCACTCACTCACCCACCAGCTCACTCACCAGCTCATTCACTCACTCACCAGCTCACTCACCCACCAGCTCACTCACCAGCTCACTCACCAGCTCACCAGCTCACTCACTCACCCACCAGCTCACTCACCAGCTCACTCACTCACCCACCAGCTCACTCACCAGCTCACTCACCAGCTCACTCACCAGCTCACTCACCAGCTCACTCACCAGCTCACCCACCTGCTCACTCACCAGCTCACTCACCAGCTCACTCACTCACCCACCAGTTCACTCACCAGCTCACTCACCAGCTCACCAGCTCACCCACCTGCTTACCCACCTGTTCACCCACCCACTCACTCACTCACTCACCCACCATCTCACTCACCAGCTCACTCACCCACCCACCCACTCACTCACTCACTCACTCACCTACTCACCCACCTGCTCACCCACCCCCTCACCCACTCACTCACTCACCCACTCACTCACTCACTCACTCACCTGCTCACTCACTCACTCACTCACTCACTCACTCACTCACTCACCCACCATCTCACTCACCAGCTCACTCACTCACTCACTCACTCACTCACTCACTCACTCACTCACTCACTCACTCACTCACTCACTCACTCACTCACTGCTCACTCACTCACTCACTCACTCACTCACTCACTCACTCACTCACTCACCCACCATCTCACTCACCAGCTCACTCACTCACCCACCAGCTCACTCACCCACCAGCTCACTCACCAGCTCACTCACTCACTCACCAGCTCACTCACTCACCCACCAGCTCACTCACCAGCTCACTCACCAGCTCACCCACCAGCTCACTCACCTGCTCACTCACCAGCTCACCCACCTGCTCACTCACCAGCTCACTCACCAGCTCACTCACTCACCAGCTCACTCACTCACCCACCAGTTCACTCACCAGCTCACTCACCAGCTCACCAGCTCACCCACCTGCTTACCCACCTGTTCACCCACCCACTCACTCACTCACTCACCCACCCACTCACTCACTCACTCACCTACTCACCCACCCACTCGCTCACCCACTTGCTCACTCACCTGCTCACCCACTTGCTCACTCACCCACTCACTCACCAGCTCGCTCACTCACCCACCAGCTCACTGACCCACCTGCTCACTCACCAGCTCACTCACCCACCAGCTCACTCACCCACCTGCTCACTCACCCGCTCACCCGCCCGCTCACTCACCCACCAGCTCACTCACCAGCTCACTCACCAGCTCACCCACCAGCTCACTCACCAGCTCACTCACCAGCTCACCCACCTGCTCACTCACCAGCTCACTCACCAGCTCACTCACTCACCAGCTCACTCACTCACCCACCAGTTCACTCACCAGCTCACTCACCAGCTCACCAGCTCACCCACCTGCTTACCCACCTGTTCACCCACCCACTCACTCACCCACCCACCTGCTCACTCACCCACTCACTCACTCACTCACTCACTCGCTCACTCACTCGCTCGCTCACTCACTCACTCACTCACTCACCTGCTCACTCACTCACTCACTCACTCACCCACCATCTCACTCACCAGCTCACTCACTCACCCACCAGCTCACTCACCAGCTCACTCACTCACTCACTCACTCACTCACTCACTCACTCACTCACTCACTCACCAGCTCACTCACTCACCCACCAGCTCACTCACCAGCTCACTCACCAGCTCACCCACCAGCTCACTCACCAGCTCACTCACCAGCTCACCCACCTGCTCACTCACCAGCTCACTCACCAGCTCACTCACTCACCCACCAGTTCACTCACCAGCTCACTCACCAGCTCACCAGCTCACCCACCTGCTTACCCACCTGTTCACCCACCCACTCACTCACTCACTCACCCACCATCTCACTCACCAGCTCACTCACCCACCCACCCACTCACTCACTCACTCACTCACCTACTCACCCACCTGCTCACCCACCCCCTCACCCACTCACTCACTCACCCACTCACTCACTCACTCACCTGCTCACTCACTCACTCACTCACCCACCATCTCACTCACCAGCTCACTCACTCACTCACTCACTCACTCACTCACTCACCTGCTCACTCACTCACTCACTCACTCACTCACTCACTCACTCACTCACTCACTCACTCACTCACTCACTCACTCACCCACCATCTCACTCACCGGCTCACTCACTCACCCACCAGCTCACTCACCAGCTCACTCACTCACTCACCAGCTCACTCACTCACCCACCAGCTCACTCACCAGCTCACTCACCAGCTCACCCACCAGCTCACTCACCTGCTCACTCACCAGCTCACCCACCTGCTCACTCACCAGCTCACTCACCAGCTCACTCACTCACCAGCTCACTCACTCACCCACCAGTTCACTCACCAGCTCACTCACCAGCTCACCAGCTCACCCACCTGCTTACCCACCTGTTCACCCACCCACTCACTCACTCACTCACCCACCCACTCACTCACTCACTCACCTACTCACCCACCTGCTCACTCACTCACCTACTCACCCACCTACTCACCCACCTGCTCACTCACTCACTCACTCACTCACTCACTCACTCACTCACTCACTCACTCACTCACTCACTCACTCACTCACTCACCCACCCACTCGCTCACCCACTTGCTCACTCACCTGCTCACCCACTTGCTCACTCACCCACTCACTCACCAGCTCGCTCACTCACCCACCAGCTCACTGACCCACCTGCTCACTCACCAGCTCACTCACCCACCAGCTCACTCACCCACCTGCTCACTCACCCGCTCACCCGCCCGCTCACTCACCCACCAGCTCACTCACCAGCTCACTCACCAGCTCACCCACCAGCTCACTCACCAGCTCACTCACCAGCTCACCCACCTGCTCACTCACCAGCTCACTCACCAGCTCACTCACTCACCAGCTCACTCACTCACCCACCAGTTCACTCACCAGCTCACTCACCAGCTCACCAGCTCACCCACCTGCTTACCCACCTGTTCACCCACCCACTCACTCACCCACCCACCTGCTCACTCACCCACTCACTCACTCACTCACTCACTCACTCACTCACTCACTCACTCACTCACTCACTCACTCACTCACTCACTCACTCACCCACTCACTCACTCACTCACTCACCTGCTCACTCACTCACTCACTCACTCACTCACTCACTCACTCACTCACTCACTCACCCACCATCTCACTCACCAGCTCACTCACCCACCCACCCACTCACTCACTCACCTACTCACCCACCTGCTCACCCACCCCCTCACCCACCTGCTCACTCACTCACCCACCATCTCACTCACCAGCTCACTCACCCACCCACTCACACACTCACTCACTCACTCACCTACTCACCCACCTGCTCACCCACCCCCTCACCCACCTGCTCACTCACTCACTCACCCACCAGTTCACTCACCAGCTCACTCACCAGTTCACCAGCTCACCCACCTGTTTACCCACCTGTTCACCCACCCACTCACTCACTCACTCACCCACCATCTCACTCACCAGCTCACTCACCCACCCACTCACTCACTCACCCACCTGCTCACCCACCAGCTCACTCACCAGCTCACTCACTCACTCACTCACTCACTCACTCACTCACTCACCAGCTCACTCACTCACCAGCTCACTCACTCACCCACCAGCTCACTCACCAGCTCACTCACCAGCTCACCCACCAGCTCACTCACCAGCTCACTCACCAGCTCACTCACCAGCTCACCAGCTCACCCACCTGCTTACCCACCTGTTCACCCACCCACTCACTCACTCACCAGCTCACTCACTCACCCACCTGCTTACCCACCTGCTCACCCACCCACTCGCTCACCCACCTGCTCACCCACCAGCTCACTCACCAGCTCACTCACTCACCCACCAGCTCACTCACCAGCTCATTCACTCACTCACCAGCTCACTCACCCACCAGCTCACTCACCAGCTCACTCACCAGCTCACCAGCTCACTCACTCACCCACCAGCTCACTCACCAGCTCACTCACTCACTCACCAGCTCACTCACTCACCCACCAGCTCACTCACCAGCTCACTCACTCACCCACCAGCTCACTCACCAGCTCACTCACCAGCTCACCCACCAGCTCACTCACCAGCTCACTCACCAGCTCACCCACCTGCTCACTCACCAGCTCACTCACCAGCTCACTCACTCACCAGCTCGCTCACTCACCCACCAGTTCACTCACCAGCTCACTCACCAGCTCACCAGCTCACCCACCTGCTTACCCACCTGTTCACCCACCCACTCACCCACTCACCCACCAGCTCACCCCCTCACCCACCTGCTCACTCACTCACTCACCCACCCGCTCACTCACTCACCTGCTCACTCACTCACCCACCTACTCACCCACCTGCTCACCCGCCCGCTCACCCACCAGCTCGCTCCCTCACCTACTCACCCACCTGCTCACTCACTCACCCACCAGCTCACTCACCAGCTCACTCACCAGCTCACCATCTCACTCACTTACCCACCAGCTCACTCACCAGCTCACTCACTCACTCACCAGCTCACTCACTCACCCACCAGCTCACTCACCAGCTCACTCACTCACCCACCAGCTCACTCACCAGCTCACTCACCAGCTCACCCACCAGCTCACTCACCAGCTCACTCACCAGCTCACCCACCTGCTCACTCACCAGCTCACTCACTCACCCACCAGCTCACTCACCAGCTCACTCACTCACCCACCAGCTCACTCACCAGCTCACTCACTCACCCACCAGCTCACTCACCAGCTCACTCACTCACTCACCAGCTCACTCACTCACCCACCAGCTCACTCACCAGCTCACTCACTCACTCACCAGCTCACTCACTAACCCACCTGCTCACTCACCAGCTCACTCACTCACCCACCAGCTCACTCACCAGCTCACTCACCAGCTCACCAGCTCACTCACTCACCCACCAGCTCACTCACCAGCTCACTCACTCACTCACTCACCAGCTCACTCACTCACCCACCAGCTCACTCACCAGCTCACTCACTCACCCACCAGCTCACTCACCAGCTCACTCACCAGCTCACCAGCTCACTCACTCACCCACCAGCTCACTCACCAGCTCACTCACTCACCCACCAGCTCACTCACCAGCTCACTCAATCACTCACCAGCTCACTCACTCACCCACCAGCTCACTCACCAGCTCACTCACTCACCCACCAGCTCACTCACCAGCTCACTCACTCACTCACTCACCAGCTCACTCACTCACCCACCAGCTCACTCACCAGCTCACTCACCAGCTCACCCACCAGCTCACTCACCAGCTCACTCACCAGCTCACCCACCTGCTCACTCACCAGCTCACTCACCAGCTCACTCACTCACCAGCTCACTCACTCACCCACCAGTTCACTCACCAGCTCACTCACCAGCTCACCAGCTCACCCACCTGCTTACCCACCTGTTCACCCACCCACTCACTCACTCACTCACTCACTCACCTACTCACCCACCTGCTCACTCACTCACCTACTCACCCACCTACTCACCCACCTGCCCACTCACTCACTCACTCACTCACCTACTCACCCACCCACTCGCTCACCCACTTGCTCACTCACCTGCTCACCCACTTGCTCACTCACCCACTCACTCACCAGCTCGCTCACTCACCCACCAGCTCACTGACCCACCTGCTCACTCACCAGCTCACTCACCCACCAGCTCACTCACCCACCTGCTCACTCACCCGCTCACCCGCCCGCTCACTCTCCCACCAGCTCACTCACCAGCTCACTCACCAGCTCACCCACCAGCTCACTCACCAGCTCACTCACCAGCTCACCCACCTGCTCACTCACCAGCTCACTCACCAGCTCACTCACTCACCAGCTCACTCACTCACCCACCAGTTCACTCACCAGCTCACTCACCAGCTCACCAGCTCACCCACCTGCTTACCCACCTGTTCACCCACCCACTCACTCGCCCACCCACCTGCTCACTCACCCACTCACTCACTCACTCACTCACCCACTCACTCACTCACTCACTCACTCACTCACTCACTCACTCACTCACTCACCTGCTCACTCACTCACTCACTCACCCACCATCTCACTCACCAGCTCACTCACCCACCCACCCACTCACTCACTCACTCACCTACTCACCCACCTGCTCACCCACCCCCTCACCCACCTGCTCACTCACTCACTCACTCACTCACTCACTCACTCACTCACTCACTCACTCACACACCTGCTCACTCACTCACTCACTCACTCACTCACTCACTCACTCACTCACTCACTCACTCACCCACCATCTCACTCACCAGCTCACTCACTCACCCACCAGCTCACTCACCAGCTCACTCACTCACTCACTCACTCACCAGCTCACTCACTCACCCACCAGCTCACTCACCAGCTCACTCACCAGCTCACCCACCAGCTCACTCACCAGCTCACTCACCAGCTCACCCACCTGCTCACTCACCAGCTCACTCACCAGCTCACTCACTCACCCACCAGTTCACTCACCAGCTCACTCACCAGCTCACCAGCTCACCCACCTGCTTACCCACCTGTTCACCCACCCACTCACTCACTCACTCACCCACCATCTCACTCACCAGCTCACTCACCCACCCACCCACTCACTCACTCACTCACTCACCTACTCACCCACCTGCTCACCCACCCCCTCACCCACTCACTCACTCACCCACTCACTCACTCACTCACCTGCTCACTCACTCACTCACTCACCCACCATCTCACTCACCAGCTCACTCACTCACTCACTCACTCACTCACTCACTCACTCACTCACTCACTCACTCACTCACTCTGCTCACTCACTCACTCACTCACTCACTCACTCACTCACCCACCATCTCACTCACCAGCTCACTCACTCACCCACCAGCTCACTCACCAGCTCACTCACTCACTCACCAGCTCACTCACTCACCCACCAGCTCACTCACCAGCTCACTCACCAGCTCACCCACCAGCTCACTCACCTGCTCACTCACCAGCTCACCCACCTGCTCACTCACCAGCTCACTCACCAGCTCACTCACTCACCAGCTCACTCACTCACCCACCAGTTCACTCACCAGCTCACTCACCAGCTCACCAGCTCACCCACCTGCTTACCCACCTGTTCACCCACCCACTCACTCACTCACTCACCCACCCACTCACTCACTCACTCACCTACTCACCCACCTGCTCACTCACTCACCTACTCACCCACCTACTCACCCACCTGCTCACTCACTCACTCACTCACTCACTCACTCACTCACTCACCTACTCACCCACCCACTCGCTCACCCACTTGCTCACTCACCTGCTCACCCACTTGCTCACTCACCCACTCACTCACCAGCTCGCTCACTCACCCACCAGCTCACTGACCCACCTGCTCACTCACCAGCTCACTCACCCACCAGCTCACTCACCCACCTGCTCACTCACCCGCTCACCCGCCCGCTCACTCACCCACCAGCTCACTCACCAGCTCACTCACCAGCTCACCCACCAGCTCACTCACCAGCTCACTCACCAGCTCACCCACCTGCTCACTCACCAGCTCACTCACCAGCTCACCAGCTCACCCACCTGCTTACCCACCTGTTCACCCACCCACTCACTCACCCACCCACCTGCTCACTCACCCACTCACTCACTCACTCACTCACTCACTCACTCGCTCGCTCACTCACTCACTCACTCACCTGCTCACTCACTCACTCACTCACTCACCCACCATCTCACTCACCAGCTCACTCACTCACCCACCAGCTCACTCACCAGCTCACTCACTCACTCACTCACTCACCCACCAGCTCACTCACCAGCTCACTCACCAGCTCACCCACCAGCTCACTCACCAGCTCACTCACCAGCTCACCCACCTGCTCACTCACCAGCTCACTCACCAGCTCACTCACTCACCCACCAGTTCACTCACCAGCTCACTCACCAGCTCACCAGCTCACCCACCTGCTTACCCACCTGTTCACCCACCCACCCACTCACTCACTCACTCACTCACCCACCATCTCACTCACCAGCTCACTCACCCACCCACCCACTCACTCACTCACTCACCTACTCACCCACCTGCTCACCCACCCCCTCACCCACTCACTCACTCACCCACTCACTCACTCACTCACCTGCTCACTCACTCACTCACTCACCCACCATCTCACTCACCAGCTCACTCACTCACTCACTCACTCACTCACTCACTCACTCACTCGCTCACTCACCTGCTCACTCACTCACTCACTCACTCACTCACTCACTCACTCACTCACTCACTCAACCACCATCTCACTCACCAGCTCACTCACTCACCCACCAGCTCACTCACCAGCTCACTCACTCACCAGCTCACTCACTCACACACCAGCTCACTCACCAACTCACTCACCAGCTCACCCACCAGCTCACTCACCTGCTCACTCACCAGCTCACCCACCTGCTCACTCACCAGCTCACTCACCAGCTCACTCACTCACCAGCTCACTCACTCACCCACCAGTTCACTCACCAGCTCACTCACCAGCTCACCAGCTCACCCACCTGCTTACCCACCTGTTCACCCACCCACTCACTCACTCACTCACTCACCCACCCACTCACTCACTCACTCACCTACTCACCCACCTGCTCACTCACTCACCTACTCACCCACCTACTCACCCACCTGCTCACTCACTCACTCACTCACTCACTCACTCACTCACCTACTCACCCACCCACTCGCTCACCCACTTGCTCACTCACCTGCTCACCCACTTGCTCACTCACCCACTCACTCACCAGCTCGCTCACTCACCCACCAGCTCACTGACCCACCTGCTCACTCACCAGCTCACTCACCCACCAGCTCACTCACCCACCTGCTCACTCACCCGCTCACCCGCCCGCTCACTCACCCACCAGCTCACTCACCAGCTCACTCACCAGCTCACCCACCAGCTCACTCACCAGCTCACTCACCAGCTCACCCACCTGCTCACTCACCAGCTCACTCACCAGCTCACTCACTCACCAGCTCACTCACTCACCCACCAGTTCACTCACCAGCTCACTCACCAGCTCACCAGCTCACCCACCTGCTTACCCACCTGTTCACCCACCCACTCACTCACCCACCCACCTGCTCACTCACCCACTCACTCACTCACTCACTCACTCACTCACTCACTCACTCACTCACTCACTCACTCACTCACTCACTCACTCACTCACTCACTCACACTCACTCACTCACTCACCTGCTCACTCACTCACTCACTCACCCACCATCTCACTCACCAGCTCACTCACCCACCCACCCACTCACTCACTCACCTACTCACCCACCTGCTCACCCACCCCCTCACCCACCTGCTCACTCACTCACCCACCATCTCACTCACCAGCTCACTCACCCACCCACTCACACACTCACTCACTCACTCACCTACTCACCCACCTGCTCACCCACCCCCTCACCCACCTGCTCACTCACTCACTCACTCACTCACTCACTCACTCACTCACCCACCAGTTCACTCACCAGCTCACTCACCAGCTCACCAGCTCACCCACCTGTTTACCCACCTGTTCACCCACCCACTCACTCACTCACCCACCATCTCACTCACCAGCTCACTCACCCACCCACTCACTC
>NW_027615597.1:17500-30000 GCF_965212315.1 Lampetra planeri
CCACTCACTCACTCACTCACTCACCCACCCCCTCACCCACCTGCTCACTCACTCACTCACTCACTCACCCACCTGCTCACTCAACCACTCACTCACTCACTCACTCACTCACCCACTCACTCACTCACTCACCCACCCACTCACTCACCCACTCACTCACCCACCCACCCACTCACTCACTCACCCACTCACTCACCCACCCACCCACTCACTCACTCACTCACCCACTCACTCACTCACTCACCCACCCACTCACTCACCCACTCACTCACCCACCCACCCACCCACTCACTCACTCACCCACTCACTCACTCACTCACCCACCCACCCACTCATTCACTCACTCACTCACTCACTCACCTACTCACCCACTCACTCACTCGCTCACCTACTCACCCACCTGCTCACCCACCCACTCGCTCACCCACTCACTCACCAGCTCACTCACTCACTCACTCACTCACCCACCATCTCACTCACCAGCTCACTCACTCACTCACTCACTCACCCACCTACTCACCCACCAGCTCACTCACTCACCAGCTCACTCACCCACCTGCTCACTCACCCCGCTCACCCGCCCGCTCACTCATCCACTTGCTCACTCACCCACTCACTCACCAGCTCGCTCACTCACCCACCAGCTCACTCACCCACCTGCTCACTCACCAGCTCACTCACCCACCAGCTCACTCACCCACTCACTCACCAGCTCGCTCACTCACCCACCAGCTCACTCACCCACCTGCTCACTCACTCACCCACCATCTCACTCACCAGCTCACTCACACACCCACTCACACACTCACTCACTCACTCACCTACTCACCCACCTGCTCACCCACCCCCTCACCCACCTGCTCACTCACTCACTCACTCACCCACCAGTTCACTCACCAGCTCACTCACCAGCTCACCAGCTCACCCACCTGTTTACCCACCTGTTCACCCACCCACTCACTCACTCACTCACTCACCCCCACCTGTTCACCCACCCACTCACTCACTCACTCACTCACCCACCATCTCACTCACCAGCTCACTCACCCACCCACTCACTCACTCACTCACCCACCCCCTCACCCACCTGCTCACTCACTCACTCACCCACCTGCTCACTCACCCACTCACTCACTCACCCACTCACTCACTCACTCACCAGCTCACTCACCCACCTGCTCACTCACCCGCTCACCCGCCCGCTCACTCATCCACTTGCTCACTCACCCACTCACTCACCAGCTCGCTCACTCACCCACCAGCTCACTCACCCACCTGCTCACTCACCAGCTCACTCACCCACCAGCTCACTCACCCACTCACTCACCAGCTCGCTCACTCACCCACCAGCTCACTCACCCACCTGCTCACTCACTCACCCACCATCTCACTCACCAGCTCACTCACACACCCACTCACACACTCACTCACTCACTCACCTACTCACCCACCTGCTCACCCACCCCCTCACCCACCTGCTCACTCACTCACTCACTCACCCACCAGTTCACTCACCAGCTCACTCACCAGCTCACCAGCTCACCCACCTGTTTACCCACCTGTTCACCCACCCACTCACTCACTCACTCACTCACCCACCATCTCACTCACCAGCTCACTCACCCACCCACTCACTCACTCACTCACCCACCCCCGCACCCACCTGCTCACTCACTCACTCACCCACCTGCTCACTCAACCCACTCACTCACTCACACCACTCACTCACTCACTCACCCCACCCACTCACTCACCCACTCACTCACCCACCCACCCACCCACTCACTCACTCACCACTCACTCACTCACCCACCCACCCACCCACTCCACTCACTCACATCACTCACCACCACCACTCACTCACTCACTCACTCACTCACATCACTCACTCACCTCACCCACCCACCCACTCAACTCACCCACTCACTCACTCACCTACTCACCCACTCACTCACTCGCTCACTACTCACCCACCTGCTCACCCACCCACTCGCTCACCCACTCACTCACCAGCTCACTCACTCACTCACTCACCCACCATCTCACTCACCAGCTCACTCCATCACTCACTCACTCACTCACTCACTCACTCACTCACTCACTCACCCACCTACTCACCCACCTGCTCACTCACCCACCTACTCACCCACCAGCTCACTCACTCACCAGCTCACTCACCCACCTGCTCACTCACCAGCTCACTCACTCACCAGCTCACCCGCCCGCTCACCCACCAGCTCGCTCCCTCACCTACTCACCCACTTGCTCACTCACCTGCTCACTCACCACTTGCTCACTCACCCACCTACTCACCCCACCTGCTCACTCACTCACTCACCTACTCACCTACCTGCTCACCCACCCACTCGCTCACCCACTTGCTCACTCACCTGCTCACCCACTTGCTCACTCACCCACTCACTCACCAGCTCGCTCACTCACCCACCAGCTCACTCACCCACTTGCTCCCTCACCAGCTCACTCACCCACCAGCTCACTCACCCACCTGCTCACTCACCCGCTCACCCGCCCCGCTCACTCATCCACTTGCTCACTCACCCACTCACTCACCAGCTCGCTCACTTCACCCAACCAGCTCACTCACCCACACCGCCCACTCACTCACCTGCTCACCCACCCGCTCTCCCGCCCGCTCACTCACCCATCCACTCACTCACAAGCACGCTCACCCACCAGCACGCTCACTCAACCTGCCCACTCACCTGCTCACTCACTCACCTACTCACCCACCTGCTCACCCACCCACTCACCCACCTACTCACCCACCCACTCACTCACCTGCTCACTCACCTGCTCACCCACCAGCTCGCTCACTCACCTGCCCACTCACCTGCTCACACCACCCGCCCGCTCACCCACCCGCTCACCCACCTGCCTACTCACTCACCTCACCCACCTGCTCACCCACCCACCTCACTCACTCACCTGCTCACCCACCTGCCCATTCACCTGCTCACTCACTCACTCACTCACTCATTTACTCACCCACCTGCTCACCCACCCACTCACCCACCTACTCACCCACCCACTCACTCACCTGCTCACTCACCTGCTCACCCACCAGCTCGCTCACTCACCTGCCCACTCACCTGCTCACCCACCCGCCCGCTCACCCACCTGCCCTCACCACCTGCCTACTCACTCACCTCACCCACCTGCTCACCCACCCACTCACTCACTCACCTGCTCACCCACCTGCCCATTCACCTGCTCACTCACTCACTCACTCATCTACTCACCCACCTGCTCACCCACCCACTCACTCACTCACTCACCTACTCACCCACCTGCTCACCCACCCACTCACTCACTCACTCACCCACCTGCTCACCCACCCACTCACTCACTCACTCACCCACCCACCCACCCACTCACTCACTCACTCACTCACTCACTCACCCACCCACCCACTCACTCACTCACCCACTCACTCACTCACCCACCCACCCACTCATTCACTCACTCACTCACCTACTCACCCACTCACTCACTCACTCACCTACTCACACCACCTGCTCACCCCTCCCACTCGCTCACCCCACTCACTCATCAGCTCACTCACTCACTCACTTACCCACCATCTCACTCAACCAGCTCACTCACTCACTCACTCACTCACCCACCTACTCACCCACCTGCTCACTCACCCACCTACTCACCCACCAGCTCACTCACTCACTCGCTCACCCACTTGCTCACCTCACCAGCTCACTCACCCACCTGCTCACTCACCAGCTCACTCACTCACCAGCTCACCCGCCCGCTCACCCACCAGCTCGCTCCCTCACCTACTCACCCACTTGCTCACTCACCGCTCACTCACCCACTTGCTCACTCACCCACCTACTCACCCACCTGCTCACTCACTCACTCACCTTACTCACTCACTCACTCACTCACTCACCCTACTCACCCACCTGCTCACCCACCCACTCACTCACTCACCTGCTCACCCACTTGCTCACCTCACCCACTCACTCACCCGCCCGCTCACTCATCCACTTGCTCACTCACCCACTCACTCACCAGCTCGCTCACTCACCCACCAGCTCACTCACCCACCTGCTCACTCACCAGCTCACTCACCCACCAGCTCACTCACCCACCCGCTCACTCACCTGCTCACCCACCCTCTCACCCGCCCGCTCACTCACCCATCCACTCACTCACCAGCACGCTCACCCACCAGCACGCTCACTCACCTGCCCACTCACCTGCTCACTCACTCACCTACTCACCCACCTGCTCACCCACCCACTCACTCACTCACTCACTCACCTGCTCACCCACCCACTCACTCACTCACTCACCCACCTGCTCACCCACCCACTCGCTCACCCACTTGCCCACTCACTCACTCACTCACTCACCTACTCACCCACCTGCTCACCCACCCACTCACTCACTCACCTGCTCACCCACCCTCACTCACTCACTCACTCACTCACCCACCTGCTCACCCACACCACTCGCTCACCCCACTTGCCCACTCACCTGCTCACTCACTCACCTACTCACCCACCTACTCACCCACCCACTCACCCACCTACTCACCCACCCACTCACTCACTCACCCACTCACTCACCAGCTCGCTCACTCACCCACCAGCTCACTCACCCACCTGCTCACTCACCAGCTCACTCACCCACCAGCTCACTCACCCACCTGCTCACTCACACCCACTCACTCACCAGCTCGCTCACTCACCCACCAGCTCACTCACCCACCTGCTCACTCACACCGCTCACCCGCCCGCTCACTCATCCACTTGCTCACTCACCCACTCACTCACCAGCTCGCTCACTCACCCACCAGCTCACTCACCCACCTGCTCACTCACCAGCTCACTCACCCACCAGCTCACTCACCCACCCGCTCACTCACTCACCTGCTCACCCCACCCGCTCACCGCCCGCTCACTCACCCATCCACTCACTCACCAGCACGCTCACCCACCAGCACGCTCACTCACCTGCCCACTCACCTGCTCACTCACTCACCTACTCACCCACCTGCTCACCCACCACCACTCACTCACTCACCTGCTCACCCACCCACTCACTCACTCACCCCACCTGCTCACCCACCCACTCGCTCACCCCACTTGCTCACTCACCCGCTCACTCACCAGCTCGCTCACTCACTCACCAGCTCACTCACTCACCAGCTCACTCACCCACCTGCTCACTCACCAGCTCACTCACTCACCAGCTCACCCGCCCGCTCACCCACCAGCTCGCTCCCTCACCTACTCACCCACTTGCTCACTCACCTGCTCACTCACCCACTTGCTCACTCACCCACCTACTCACCCACCTGCTCACTCACTCACTCACTCACCTACTCACCTACCTGCTCACCCACCCCACTCGCTCACCCACTTGCTCACTCACCTGCTCACCCACTTGCTCACTCACCCACTCACTCACCAGCTCGCTCACTCACCCACCAACTCACTCACCCACCTGCTCACTCACCAGCTCACTCACCCACCAGCTCACTCACCCACCCGCTCACTCACCTGCTCACCCCACCCGCTCACCCCGCCCGCTCACTCACCCCATCCACTCACTCACCAGCACGCTCACCCACCAGCACGCTCACTCACCTGCCCACTCACCTGCTCACTCACTCACCTACTCACCCACCTGCTCACCCACCCACTCACTCACTCACTCACCTGCTCACCCACCCCACTCACTCACTCACTCACCCCCACCTGCTCACCCACCCACTCGCTCACCCACTTGCCCACTCACTCACTCACTCACTCACTCACCTACTCACCACCTGCTCACCCACCCACTCACTCACTCACCTGCTCACCCCACCCACTCACTCACTCACTCACTCACTCACTCACTCACTCACCCACCTGCTCACCCACCCACTCGCTCACACCACTTGCCCACTCACCTGCTCACTCACTCACCTACTCACCCCACCTACTCACCCACCCACTCACCCACCCTACTCACCCACTCCACTCACTCACCTCACCCACTCACTCACCAGCTCGCTCACCTCACCCACCAGCTCACTCACCCACCTGCTCACTCACCAGCTCACTCACCCACCAGCTCACTCACCCACCTGCTCACTCACCCACTCACTCACCAGCTCGCTCACTCACCCCACCAGCTCACTCATCCACCTGCTCACTCACCCGCTCACCCGCCCGCTCACTCATCCACTTGCTCACTCACCCACTCACTCACCAGCTCGCTCACTCACCCGCCCCGCTCACTCACCCATCCACTCACTCACCAGCACGCTCACCCCACCAGCACGCTCACTCACCTGCCCACTCACCTGCTCACTCACTCACCTACTCACCCACCTGCTCACCCACCCACTCACTCACTCACCTGCTCACCCACCCACTCCTCCTCACTCACTCACCCCACCTGCTCACCCCACCCACTCGCTCACCCACTTGCTCACTCACCCGCTCACTCACCAGCTCGCTCACTCACTCACCAGCTCACTCACTCACCAGCTCACTCACCCACCTGCTCACTCACCAGCTCACTCACCAGCTCACCCGCTCCGCTCACCCACCAGCTCGCTCCCTCACCTACTCACCCCACTTGCTCACTCACACTGCTCCTCACTCACCCACTTGCTCACTCACCACCTCACTCACCCACCTGCTCACTCACCTCACTCACCTCACTCACTCACTCACTCACTCACTCACTCACTCACTCACTCACTCACTCACTCACCTACTCACCCACCTGCTAACCCACCCACTCACTCACTCACCTGCTCACCCACCCACTCACTCACTCACTACTCACCACCTGCTCACCACCCACTCGCTCACCCACTTGCTCACGCACCTGCTCACCCACTTGCTCACTCACCCACTCACTCACCAGCTCGCTCACTCACCCACCGGCTCACTCACCCACCTGCTCACTCACCAGCTCACTCACCCACCAGCTCACTCACCCACCTGCTCACTCACCCGCTCACCCGCCCGCTCACTCATCCACTTGCTCACTCACCCACTCACTCACCAGCTCGCTCACTCACCCACCAGCTCACTCACCCACCTGCTCACTCACCAGCTCACTCACCCACCAGCTCACTCACCCACCCGCTCACTCACTCACCTGCTCACCCACCCGCTCACCCGCCCGCTCACTCACCCATCCACTCACTCACCAGCACGCTCACCCCACCAGCACGCTCACTCACCTGCCCACTCACCTGCTCACTCACTCACCTACTCACCCACCTGCTCACCCCACCCACTCACTCACTCACCTGCTCACCCACCCACCCACTCACTCACTCACTCACCCACCTGCTCACCCACCCACTCGCTCACCCACTTGCCCACTCACCTGCTCACTCACTCACCTACTCACCCACCTACTCACCCACCCACTCACCCACCTACTCACCCACCCACTCACTCACCTGCTCACTCACCTGCTCACCCACCAGCTCGCTCACTCACCTGCCCACTCACCTGCTCACCCACCCGCCCGCTCACCCACCCGCTCACCCACCTGCCTACTCACTCACCTCACCCACCTGCTCACCCACCCACTCACTCACTCACCTGCTCACCCACCTGCCCATTCACCTGCTCACTCACTCACTCACTCACTCACTCACCTACTCACCCACCTGCTCACCCACCCACTCACTCACTCACTCACTCACCTACTCACCCACCTGCTCACCCACCCACTCACTCACTCACTCACTCACCTGCTCACTCACCCACCAGTTCACTCACCAGCTCACTCACCAGCTCACCAGCTCACCCACCTGCTTACCCACCTGTTCACCCACTCTCTCACTCACTCACTCACTCACTCACCTACTCACCCACCTGCTCACTCACTCACCTACTCACCCACCTACTCACCCACCTGCTCACTCACTCACTCACTCACTCACTCACCTACTCACCCACCTGCTCACCCACCCACTCACTCACTCACCTGCTCACCCACCCACTCACTCACTCACTCACCCACCTACTCACCCACCTGCTCACCCACCCACTCGCTCACCCACTTGCTCACTCACCTGCTCACCCACTTGCTCACTCACCCACTCACTCACCAGCTCGCTCACTCACCCACCAGCTCACTCACCCACCTGCTCACTCACCAGCTCACTCACCCGCCCGCTCACTCACCCACTTGCTCACTCACCCACTCACTCACCAGCTCGCTCACTCACCCACCAGCTCACTCACCCACCCGCTCACTCACTCACCTGCTCACCCACCCGCTCACCCGCCCGCTCACTCACCCATCCACTCACTCACCAGCACGCTCACCCACCAGCACACTCACTCACCTGCCCACTCACCTGCTCACTCACTCACCTACTCACCCACCTACTCACCCACCCACTCACCCACCTACTCACCCACCCACTCACTCACCTGCTCACTCACCTGCTCACCCACCAGCTCGCCCACTCACCTGCTCACCCACCTGCCTGCTCACCCACCCGCTCACCCACCTGCCTACTCACTCACCTACTCACCCACCTGCTCACCCACCCACTCACTCACTCACCTGCTCACCCACCTGCCCATTCACCTGCTCACTCACTCACCTCACTCACTCACTCACTCACTCACCTACTCACCCACCTGCTCACCCACCCACTCACTCACTCACTCACTCACCTACTCACCCACCTGCTCACCCACCCACTCACTCACTCACCTACTCACCCACCTGCTCACCCACCCACTCACTCACTCACCTACTCACCCACCTGCTCACCCACCCACTCACTCACTCACTCACCTACTCACCCACCTGCTCACCCACCCACTCACTCACTCACTCACCTACTCACCCACCTGCTCACCCACCCACTCACTCACTCACTCACTTACTCACTCACTCACTCACCCACTCACTCACTCACCTGCTCACTCACCTGCTCACTCACTCGCCCGCTCACCCACCCACCCACTCACTCACTCACCTGCTCACTCACCTGTTCACTCACCCGCCCGCTCACTCACCCGCTCACCCGCCCACTCACTCGCTTGCTTACTCACTCGCTTGCTTATTCATCCGCTCATTCGCTCACCCCGTTCGCTCACCTGCCCACTCACCCGCACTCTCACCCACCCGCCCACCCACCAACTCACATCACCACTAGGGAGACAAAGGCGGCTGGGGTGGTGCCGGCCTTCATCGGCGCCACTGCCCGCCAACAGCACTTGCCCCCAACAGTATGTGCGGGCTACGCGGGAGACCTTTGTCTTTGTGTGAGTGACCGTGTCCAACCTGCATAGGTGGTGCTGCTGCTACACGCCAACAGCACTTGCCCCGACACTCTGCTGAGGCTACGCGGGGCACCTTTGTCTTTGCAGGCAACATTGTGGGGGTGGGGCAGTGCCTGCTACACGGACTCACCGTCGTCATCCGCAAGAAGTTCTCAGCCTCGAGATTCTGGGACGACTGTGTCAAGTTCAACTGCACGGTGAGCACCACCACCACAACCTTCACCACCACCACCACCACCGCCACCACCTCCACCACCACCACCATCACCACCTCAACCATCACCACCACCACAACCACCACCACCACCACCACAACCACCACCACCGCCACCACCACCACCATCACCACCACCATCACCACCACAATCACCACAACCACCACCGCCACCACCACCGCCACCACCACCACCACCATCACCACCACTACCACTACCACTGCCACAACCACCACCACTGCCACCACCACCATCACCACCACCGCCACAACCACCACTGCCACCACCACCATCACCACTGCCACCACCACCACCACCACCATCACCACCTCCACAACAGCCACCACCGCCACAACCGCCAGCTCCACCACCATTACCACCACCACGACCACCACCACAACCACCACCACCGCCACAACCGCCACAACCACAACTACCACCACCACCTCCACCATCACCACCACCACCACCAACAACCGCCACCACCTGCACCACCATCACCACCTCAACCACCAACTCAACCACCATCACCACAACTGCCCCCATCACCACAACTGCCCCCATGTCTACCACCACTTTCCACCGCCACCATCGCCACCATGTGAGTCTCCATGTGAGTGTGTACGTGTGTGTGCCAGTGTGTGCGTGTGTCTTTGCGTGCTTGTACGTGTGTGTGTGTGTCTCCGCGTGTGTACCGAGTGGAACATCTTCGCAGGTTAGAAACATTTAGGCTGGCCTGCCTGCGATCCATCCTGGGTTTAACCAGCAGGCTGGATTGTGTGAGGAGCTCACAAATCCTTGAAAGATCTGGACAAAGTCCCATCGGTGAGCTCCTCCGGCAGGCAAGGCTGCGTTGGCTGGGTCATGTAGCCCGCATGCCCAGCCACCGCATGCCTACACAGCTTTTGTTCGGCCGGATCGAGGGGGCTAAACGGGCGCGGCACGGGCTAGAGAAGAGATGGAGTGATGTGGTACAGGAGGACGTGGAGCTGAGTGGACTTGCCGATGACCGGTACCAGCGGTGTCAAGATCGGCCTCAGTGGAGGAGGCTCGTGAAGGACGCTACTGGGCAGTTGGAGGCAGTCGCCCTCCAACAACAACGGAGGGCGGAGGAGCGATGCTCACAACAACGAGCAGAGCGCCGGGTGGCTAAAGCACAGCAAGTTGGCACAGTAGGGGGCACAGGTGGTGCATCAGCCAGTCATCTCGGTCAGTCGACCCGTGGCATCTGCTGGGTCTGCCCCGTGACCTAATGCCAGCGGGCGTTCGACACTTCACCTGGCCTCAAGGTGCACATGGCCTGGCGCAAGCATCGTGGTGACGTCACCCGCCACTTAGTGGCGAATGGCGGTTGTTGTTGTTGGTGTGTGAGTGTGTGTATGTGTGTGTGTGAGTGAGTGTGTGAGTAAGTGTGAGTGAGTGAGTGTGTGTGAGTGAGTGTGTGAGTGAGTGTGTGTGAGTGTGTGTGAGTGAGTGAGTTGGCACAGTAAGGGGCACAGGTGGTGCATCAGCCAGTCATCTCGGTCATTTCAGTCAGTCGACCCGTGGCACCTGCTGGGTCTGCCCCGTGACCTCCTGCCAGTGGGGCGTTCGACACTTCACGTGGCCTCGACGTGCACCCAGCCTGGCACAAGCGTCGTGGTGACGTCACCCGCCGCTTGGTGGCGAATGGCGGTTGTTGTTGTCGTTGTTGTTGATGCGTGTCTCCGTGCGTGCGTCCCCACAGATCGTGCAGTACATTGGCGAGACGTGCCGCTACTTGCTGAACCAGCCGGAGAGCGGAGCGGAGCGCCGTCACGCGGTCCGGCTGGCGCTGGGCAACGGCCTGCGGGCGCCGGTGTGGAGGGAGTTCACGAGACGGTTCCGCGTGCCGCAGATCGGGGAGTTCTACGGCGCCACCGAGTGCAACTGCAGCATCGGCAACTTCGACAACACGGCACGCGCACACGCACACACGCACACGTGCACACACACACACACCACACTCGCACACACACACTCACACTCACTCACTCACACTCACACACTCACTCACACACTCACACACACTCACACTCACTCACTCACACTCACTCATACTCACACACACACGCTCATACACGCACGCGCACACACACACACTCACACGCACACTGACACACACTCACACACGCACACACACACACACACACCGCACACACACACACACTCACACGCACACACTCACACACACACACACGCGCACGCGCACACACACACACTCACACGCACACTCACACGCACGCACACACGCGCACACACTCACACTCACACACTCACGCACGCACTCACACACACACTCACACACACACTCACACACTCACACACTCACACACACTCACACACACACACACTCACACACTCACTCACTCACTCACACACTCACACACACACTCACACACTCACACACACACACTCACTCACTCACACACTCACACAACAACAACAACAACAACCGCCATTCGCCACTAAGTGGCGGTGACGTCACCACGACGCTTGTGCCAGGCCATGTGCACCCTGAGGCCACGTGAAGTGTCGAACGCCCGCTGGCAGGAGGTCACGGGGCAGACCCAGGTGCCACGGGTCGACTGACCGAGATGACCGAGATGACTGGCTGATGCACCACCTGTGCCCCCTACTGTGCCAACTTGCTGTGCTTTAGCCACCCGGCGCTCCGCTCGTTGTTGTGAGCGTCGCTCCTCTGCCCTCCGTTGTTGTTGGAGGGCGACTGCCTCCAACTGCCCAGTAGCGTCCTTCACGAGCCTCCTCCACTGAGGCCGATCTTGACACCGCTGGTACCAGTCATCGGCAAGTCCACTCACCTCCACGTCCTCCTGTACCACATCACTCCATCTCTTCTCTAGCCCGTGCCGCGCCCGTTTAGCCCCCTCGATCCGGCCGAACAAAGCTGTTTAGGCATGCGGTGGCTGGGCATGCGGGCTACATGACCCAGCCAACGCAGCCT
>NW_027615597.1:37500-38780 GCF_965212315.1 Lampetra planeri
GCAGCTGCAGTAGCAGCAACAGTAATAGCAGCAGCAGCAGCAGCAACAGCAGCAGCAGCAGTAGCAGCTGCTACTGTTGCTGCAGCAGCAACAGCAGCAGCAGTAGCAGCAGCAGTAGTAGTAGCAGCAGCAGTAACTCCTCCACTACAGCTACCGTGCCCCCCCCTGTGCCCCCCCCCGTGCCCCCCCCGTGCCCCCCCCCGTGCCCCCCCCGTGCCCCCCCTGTGCCCTCCCCCGTGCCCCCCCCGTGCCCCCCCCCGTGCCCCCCCCGTGCCCCCCCCGTGCCCCCCAGGCGAGCCGGGTCAGCTGGTGGGGCGCGTGGTGCAGTCGGACCCGCTGCGGCGCTTCGACGGCTACGTGGACGAGTCGGCCAGCCACAAGAAGCTGGCGCACGACGTGTTCTCACGCGGAGACTGTGCCTACCTCTCTGGTGAGGGGTGACTCCTCACCCACTCACCCACTCACCCACTCACTCACCCCGCGCTCACTCACCACTCACCCACGCACTCACCCACTCACCCACCCACTCACCCACCCACCCACCCACCCACTCACCCACCCACCCACCCACTCACCCACCCACTCACTCACCCACTCACCCACCCACGTCACCCACCACCCACTCACCCACTCACCCACCACCCACTCACCCACTCACCCACCACCCACTCACCCACTCACCCACCACCCACTCACCCACTCACTCACCCTGCTCACCACCCACCCACTCACCCACCCACTCACCCACCCACTCACCCACTCACCCACCCACTCACCCACTCACCCACCCACTCACCCACTCACCACCCACTCACCCACTCACCCACCACCCACTCACCCACTCACCCACCCACTCAACCACCCACTCACCCACTCACTCACCCTGCTCACCACCCACCCACTCACCCACCCACTCACCCACCCACTCACCCACTCACCCACCCACTCACCCACTCACCCACCCACTCACCCATCCACCCACTCACTCACCTATCCACTCACCCACTCACCCACTCACTCACCCACTCGCCCACCCACCCACCCACCCACCCACTCACCCACCCACCCACCCACCACCCACCCACCCACCCACTCACCCACCCACCCACTCACCCAGCCACTCACCCACTCACCCACTCACCCACCACTCACCCACCCACTCACCCACCACCCACCCACCCACCCACCCACCACTCACCCACTCACCTTCCCACCCACCCACCACCCACCCACCACCCACCCACCCACTCACCCACCACCCACCCACCCACCCACCACTC
>NW_027615598.1:0-38774 GCF_965212315.1 Lampetra planeri
CGAGACACAACTCGGGTACAAAGAGAGAAAAGGCTAAGTTGAATGAATGTGCGGTACAAACTGAAGAATTCAGTAGGAGCATGGTTACAGAATGTTGTTTAAAGAAAAAGGTTGACTTGGTCCTTTCTTTTCTGGCTCATTTTTGTCCTTTGTGCTCCTGGATTGGACGGAAAAGAAATGCTCAAAGGTCAAAGGGTGCGACCCCTTTTTATCATCGGAAGCGGCAGTTTTCGACTAACTCATCACTATCGACTCCTCCCACATCTGTATACACTAATGTACAGCATTATTATTATTACATGAGCACATTAGTATGTTTCTATTATTTCCTAACTGCCAGTCTTTCTGAGCTGTCACTGATCCCCTCATACTTACTACTTATTGTCCATTTCTTCCACATGGTTTAGCTCCGTTTATTGTCCTCCTATCTCCTATGTGAGGATTGTGTTTACGTGCAGCATAGATTTACTTTCTTCCGTCACATCTTGGGGCTGTCACGTACGTTGAGGATTACGCTTCATTAAAGCAGCTTGCCATTCATCCCACCACAGCCGGTGTTTGATCAGACTTGGGTCTGACCTGTTGTGCTTCCTTTTCTTCCTTTTCCTTACATCTCCCAGGCAGAGCTGGTATTACCTTCCCTGCTGGCGACAGACGACTGTCCTTCCTGAGCTGCAGACTGCTGTGTGGGATCCTCTGGGGGAAGTGAGAGAGAAGTGGAGACCATTCCGACATCCCCCTCCCTGCACGGACACACTCAGCCTGTCTAAACCCACCAACACAGAGCTGAGGAGCCCTGGATGTGATTCTCTTTCGGATGGAATGAGGGACACGGCAGACGGGAGAGACGTCTGTTGTAGGGAACGGCAAAACGGGGCCCACGTGACATGTTTCTATGGTAATGGTATGAACTATTGCTTGTAAGAAATAAAATAAAATGTACAAATGTATTATTGTGTATTACTTAGTGTCACAACAATACATGCCGTTATATGACTATAAAATCACATTGTATCTAAATATTGTGTGAAAAACTGAAATTGAAACTGAACAAATGTTTCTTGTGGACTTTAGGAAATCGCTGTCAATGGCTCGTCTTCCCTCCCTTCTTCTCCTTTTCTCCCTCTTCTTCTGCTCCTTTTCCTCTCTTTTGTTCCCTCCTCTAATCTTGTTTTCGTTCTTCTTCTTCAGAACTGGAGAACCCGTTCTCAACCCGTTCTGGTTCTCAACCTGAGCGGTCTGGATGTCGGACTATTTGGTATGGAGCTCCCCCCCCAAGTGGCTGTTCCTCCTTCAAGTGTCCACTTGATGTGTCAGACCAGTTCTGGTTCTCAGACTGAAGAGTCTGGATGTCGGACTCTTGGGTCTGGAGCTGCACCTCCAGATACTGGACTTTCTCAGAGTAGGAAAAGTTCTCCTTCGCCTTCTCGTCTCCCTTGTCTTTCTTTCTCTTTCTGGAGAAACCATTCCTGTTCTCAACCTGAGGAGTCTGGATGTCAGACTCTTTGGTCCGGAGCTGTTCCTCCAGTTTGCTGAACCTCTTTCAAGTTTTCACTTGATGTTTCAGACCCCATTCTGGTTCTCAGACCTCGGTGTATGGATGCCGGACCCTTTGTTCTCGATCTTCTCCTCCAGCTGCTGGACCTTCTTCAAGTATTCAGATGATGTTTCATTGTATTTGTTGGACCAGTTCTGGATCTCAGATGTGAGAGTCACAATCTGGGACTCTTTGCTCTTGAGCTGTTCCTCCAGCTGCTGGACTTTCTTCAAGTATTCAGATGATGTTTCATCGAATTTGATGAACAAATTGTGGTTCTCAGCCTGAAGAGTCAGGATGCTGGATTCTTTGGTCTGGAGCTGCTTCTCCAAGTGCTCAACCTGCTGACAGAAGATCATGTGAACCAGCTTCTGGCTGCTCTCCAGCTGCTGGAGCTTCTTGGAAAAAGTCTCATGAAGCAGCTGAATGTGGTTCTCCCAGCTGCTGGATCTCAGTCTCGTACATGTGATAGGCCATCATCAGGTTCTCAGCCTGCTCCTCCCCATTTAGCCTGTACCTGAGCCAGGTATCGGTTGGTGTAGCGACGCTCCTGAGCTTGAGTGTTGGTGTCTCGCGCGAAATGCTGAGGGTTATTTCTTCTGTCCATGGCTGGAGCACAGTGGAAAGAAGAAAAACAAAGTGTGGACCCACTGGTTTGTGACACTAATGTGTGTAGTTCTGATTGTTGTTGAACACAACTGTTGCTGGTTGTCGATCAATGGCAAACAGTGTCTGTAGATGTGCTGTCGTCTGGTCAGAAGATTGTGACTGACCAACTGTCGGATTCACCGACCTTTAATACAATGGAGCATTTTGTTAGAGTTTGGCCAGGAGGGCTTTGATGTTGTGACGTCACAAAGAGAGGGGGGCGGGCATTTGTTTTGTGTGCGTGGTTCCTAACCCATTCGCCAGAACCAGAACCAATCGTTCCATAAGTACGTTTCTGTCAACCCCCGAATATCCTTCATCCCGAACGTTTGGAACATTAAGATGGAACGTTCTGGCAATGAATTTTGCGACGTGTGTGTTCACATGCGTTGTGGATTTGGTGGTTTTAGGTGGATATGCTTCCTTCAAATAGGACTTTGAAGCAGAACGAGAGGCTGTAACAGAGAAGATGATGATAGGCAATGACAATCATTACTACTTTGATGTTGCCAATTCAAGTATTTCTTTTTGCTGGCTCTTTGTGGAAGTCCTGTTGCCACGCGACAGCTGTAAACATGAAGTCACAGCCGGAAGAATGGCAATTTTTCACTGACACTGCAGGAGTGACGTGCTCAGAGCAAAGTGAAATGAAATAAATGAATCAATAAAAATGATATGTCATGAAATCTAATTAACGTTGGGTTTACTGCTCTCATTACTGAACTATACCAATACTTATTTAGTCACTGTTTTTTTCTGCATTAAAGTTTGTTGTACATTTACAGTCCAGTGAAAACACTGCATGTGAGGGAATGGAAACAATGAATAAAATTAAAACAGATTGTGAGATTCTGATAATCAACTACAAGAGCACGACTATAACAGACCCAAACACTAATACCCACTGAAGAAACAATGTCTTATAGGTTTTAACGCGTTTGTGTTGACATGTTGTTACAGTCGAAGTAAAAACTTATTTCATGTCACAAACACCTGATTCAACTGAGAGGAGCAGACTGGCCGACTTACGTGGTGACGTCATCTGCAGAGGTGGGACCACAGGGACCAGGTGTGAGGAGCTGTCCGAGGTGCTGATCCTCCTCCACCGGCTCCGTCAGCGCGGAGCAGCCGCGGAGGCAACAAGTGTCATTGTCATGTCAACAAATGAAATGGATTGACCAACGTCTTCTGGCTGAATGACGTGGAACTACCCAAGAAGTAATCATGGATCTGCTTCCCAGCCCAGGAAGCTGCCAAAATCTACCACACCAACTACGTTCGCAACTCCCGGGCCATCGGCGTCATGTGGGCCGTGTTCACCATCTGCTTCGCCATCATCACGGTGGTGGTGTTCATCCAGCCCTTCTGGATCGGGGACAGCGTCAACACCCCCGCAGGCCGGCTACTTCGGCCTCTTCCACTACTGCATCGGCAACGCGCTGACCTCCGAGCTCATCTGCAAGGGGCAGCGTGCTGGACTTCGGCTCCATCCCCGTCCCCGGCCCTTCAGGACGGCCATGTTCTTCGTGGGGAGCTCCATGCTGCTGGTGGTGGGCACCATGGTGTGCTTCAGCCTCTTCTTCTTCTGCAACGCCGGCAGCGTCTACAAGATCTGCGCATGGATGCAGCTGGCCTCAGGTACAAATGTCGTCAGGCGCTGTGCACGTTCTGACAGGTGAAGGTTAGGTACTTAAAGGTGAATACAGTGAACTTGGCAGAGTGGCAGATTTTACTTGTTCTGGTCAGCAACATCATGCAAGATTCAAATACATCTGGACACTCAAGTCTTTGGGGTTTGGGGAAATTTGGGGTCAAGTCCTACAGAAGTTCCATCCCTTCTTGGCAAAAGTCATTGCACCTTTAGAAACATTCAGACCACTTTGATCTCAAATGGGCTGGACCAGTGAAACAGCAGCATATCAACCTGTATCAGGTATAATAACTGCATAATGACAACAACTCCATCGTTTTCTATGTTTTAGAGCAACAAAGAACAAGAACATTAGGGAACTGTTTACAATTAACAGTCCTTTTACAATATGAACAATATCACACCTCAGTTTACCATGTACACATGTGCGTTACAAGTTACAGTGGATCTACAAAGGAATATTTAGCAACAGGTAGCTGGAACTGAAAAATCTAACATTCCACTTTATGATTAAAACAACTTGTCAAGAGCTTGAAATTATTTTTAAATTTACATTAATTTAAGACAAGATAAGCTTTATAGTGGAGAATGTACCATATTGCAGCAGCAACGAGAGTATTCGAGATGAATGAATAGTAAATGTGCAATATTGACAGTAACTCCACATGTGTGTCGTGGTCCAGACCTGAACTGATTCTCCACACAAACTAAAGTGCAGCTATGAAGAGAGATAAATCATTGATCTCTGGTTCTCAGTTACTTTTATTGAAGAATTGATGTCTTCTGTTTAAATTTCACTCCCTGCAAATTCATCCTGGGGGCCAGATTGGACCCTCGGACAGGCTACTCCTTTGGCCCATGGAATATATGTTTGACACCCCTGTAATAGAGTAGAGTAGAGTATTATAGAGATAGAAAAATCATCTGACAACTAGATAATACGTACATTTTCAGTTTGGTTATTTCTTTTCAAAGCTGAGTCTATTTGAAGTCAACCCATGGTCTTGTCATGACATCGTTGAGTCAAATATCCTCAAACTTGTCAAGTCATGTGATCTGAATCTGAGCCAACAGATGGTGTACTGGCCGTACCAGTACATTTTGTAGTATTACATTTAATAAAATATACTTTGTACAGTGCTGCTCAAGTAAATGAAGGTGATGGCCCCGGCTGAATGACAATAAAGCCACTTGGACTTTGAATTTCATAAAACTAAATTTGAGACTTTACTGTGAAAAAGGCTGTGAGTCTTGATCGATTAATTTGAAGTATCTTTAAAAATATGTATATTCTGGTTTTGAATTTAACTGCAAATGCATCTGTGTAAAATCTGCTGTTGATGATATTGATAAATTTGAAAGTACTGGTCTTGTTATTTTATAATTTTATGGCACTGTGTCATTAAAAAACATGTGTCATGAGGCTTTGAAAATGTTCTTTTGTCAAATATTACTATTCCTTTTCAAACATGAATTAAATGGAGCGCTTCCTGTTTGTGGAAGTGCAGAAATCCTCATAAGGTTTTCATTCACAGTTCAACATGTGGGGACAACAATGACACAGTGGGTGTGAAGGAGGAGTGTGTGTCTTTTCAACCGGGGGTGAGGTGATCAACTCATCCCGGCACCAGCACTTCTCCAGTTTCAGGCGTGGCATGTGTTTGAATCTGTTGTTCCTGGACACCAGTAAGGTCTTTGGTTTCAGCGTAGACTTTGACCACCTCTGATGGCGGATCAGTTACATGAAACAAGATCAGGTGTTAGCAGTGTTAGCTGAACAACACCATCGACAATCAACCAGCAATCAACAATATCAGACCAAAGAAAGTGGCCTGAGCAGTATATGGTAAAGGTCTTCATCTCTGGACAATGCACAAAGGTGCCAAAAACAGATTTTAATTAAAGTGTGTGTGTGGTGTCAGAGGCACCCTGTAGCAGTATATTAGGCAAACAGCAGCGGTGAGCCTGCTCTGCCCTGCTGCACCATAAACCAAACTTTTGGCACTTAGTGTGGGTGTTTTATGTGTTATCCTGCCGGTGGGAGTCAAGAAACCCTCACTCATAATTACTTGTCAAAGTGCACACAAGGGGGAATTATTATTAATATATAATCAACTACACTCTTTTTGCGTTCCTCTGCCCCACAGCTGCTTTGATGGTGATGGGCTGCATGATCTACCCGGATGGATGGGACGCTCCAGAGGTTAAGAGGATGTGTGGGCAGAGGACTGATAAGTACAGCCTGGGGAACTGCACAGTGCGCTGGGCCTACATCCTGGCCATCATCAGCATCCTGGATGGCGCTCCTCCTCGCATTTCTGTCCTTTACCCTCGGTAACCGGCAGGACAAACTGCTGCCGGATGACTTTGAGGTGGAGGGAGAAGGTAAGAGTTAATGCAGATGGGTGGAGTAACAGGTCAGTGTGGTGAGTCTGGAAGAAGCACTTGATGATGGTGATCTACTCCAGTTCAGAGAGTGAGTGAGCAGCAACAGCAGAACCCTCAAACTGTCTCCTGGACTAAAGGTTTAACAAACAAACAACTGTTTTGTTGTTTATTGTGCTGTAAAATAAGATTAGGACTTTAGAGCCTTAACAGTCACACTTCACATAACCCAATCCCTTCCGAAATCTATGGTGAGAACTTTGGAACATGGAATTGACTTAAATTACATTTCCTAAATTATGTATCTAAGAAATCCCATTAATTCTTATTTACTCTAGTTCAGACAACAGTTTATGTTTTGTTGATGTTATGCCTTTATTCAGTCTGGTATTTCTGCAGCTCTAACTAGACTAGATTTTGTAGGTCTGACTTCCTACAAATGATCATGATATGATGATGCCAGGAAAATGCTAGAATCTTTTTTTTTTAAGTATGGATGAGCTTGTTTGCATGAGCAAAGGCTCCCTGTTTTACAGTTGCTTCTGCCCACTGGTGTGAAGGATGGATGAGGATGCACTGTAAAGCACTTTGAGTTCCGTTCCAAAAGCTCCAAAATATATGCAAATTGATCAAGCTGTTTTGTCTCAACAGGAAACTCCTGAGTCCAGACCTTGAGTGATGTGGATGCTACTGATTAAAACCAGCATCATTACATGTCCCGCTGCTTTTGTGAGAAACCTTTGACTGTTATTGTATGATGTTGGAACCCAGATTTAATGGATCCCTGCTACTGGACCAGAAAGAAACTGCAGAAATGTGATTCTGGACTTTGTCATAGAAACAAGCTTGACACGGTCATTGCATCCCGTATGAACATCTGTTTATTGTATGGTGTGTTGTACACGTTTGCTCAAACAAAGGCTATGCTCTCGGACACCGATGTAAAATTTGTGTTCACCTCGACAGATACATAGTTCACCTAGATATGTTCAACTTGGGATACCATGACACGACCTTGTGACATTATTGAACAGTTGGCCATACATACAAGGCTCAAACGCCTTCCACTCAATTCAAAACACAGCTACCCAACTAAATAATTTTAGCTAAGATATAAGATTTGTTTAAAAACTGTACATAACTGTAATATACAGAAAGGCAAACTCTTTGGTACAGATATATACAGTTTATTCTTACTTGTTTTCCTTTTTAATTGGGCTTCATCACATTGTCTTGTTGAAACCACTCAAACGCTATATTCCTGACTTGTAACATGTTTATGAAAATACCAGGCTCTCATGAGAATGAAAGATCTCGTTTATTGGATTTATTTAACCATACCTCAATTCCAGGTGACGACGGATTTGTTATGGCTAAATAATAAGAGCTCCACAAGCAGACAGTTTGTCTCGGTAAAAAAAATGTCTGATGTTACAAGTCAGTGTAAATGTCAGCCCAGTGTGCAACTTACTAATCCTACTTTACAAATACAAAATGTATACCTTAAATGTAAACTCATTACAGAACTCAGAACTCATTAAAAAAAAAAAGAAAAAAATAAACAGCACTAGTGAAACTGTATGAGGAAAACGTCCTTTTTCAGGAAAATGGCTACATATCCTTAATTTGTTTGGGTTTTAGTGCAGGAGTGAAACAAGGATGAGTCACTAGAAGTACAATAACAGGTTTGTGTCGTAGGATGAGCAGCACGCATCAGCTGGAGCCAACATCAACACAAAGAAATGTAATCCACTGGATTCCTGAACTTAACGTTAACACACACACACACACACAACACTGAAAGAGCCAACACATAAAAACCAAACATACACAGAAGCGGAAGCTCAGTGACGAGAACATGAGAAAAACAACAAAGGAGAAATAAATATTCATCTGATATGCCCAAACTGGAAAGTGATCTGTTGCAGTCTCTGGAGAGAGTGGGAGGGGAGGGAGGTGCAAGAACTGGAGTCCACTAGAGGGCGAGCCAGGGGTGGCGCAAGCATTCTGCAGCCGTGGCCCGTTTCTCAGGGATGAGCTCCAGCATGGGAAGCAGGAAGTCAGCGAAGCACTCGGCTTCTTCATGTGGCCACTCGTACTTGTCGATCAGAACCTCCAGCAGGCCCCCACGGCTTCAGCTTGGTGATATGTTTTAAGTCCCCTACAGACAATCAGAACCAGACGTTAGACAGCGGGAACAGACCACAACGCTGAACAATGTGAGAGCTACGAAGTGGTACAGGTAGGATCACAGATCAGAGATGGTAGATGGACTTTGACACTCCCCTGGGGGGCACTCTGGCCTTTATGGCAGCATAGACAATCATGAAGAGCAAAAGGTAATAAAAACAAAAAAAGAAGTGAAAGCATAAATATGTAACGCTAAAAGGGCCTGTTTTTTGGGGAAAAACAAAAAGATTCACATCGAAACAAAATACCTTTTGCATCAGGATCAAGGCGGGACGTAGAAAGAAGTCACGTCTTATCTCATACATTATTACCTTTCTTGGTGAAAAAATCCTTGGAATATTTGCCAGCCAATATGAGTTTGCGTGGGACACTCCCCAGCAGCTCAATGATCAGCGCTATATGATCTGCAATGCAGAGCCGCAGCCACAGACAGGTGCAAGAGGAGAGGGAAAGACGAGACAAGGAGACAGATACATGAGACAGTGTCCCAGTCACAGACCCACCCTGAGTCTGTGGAGAAGGGCTGGGGAGGACGAGGGCAAAGGCCGGAATGCTGAGGAGGATCCAACATGTGCCATCAGACATGATCTCATCCAGACGTCAGGCATTCATAAATTCATAGTGACCTTCAACTCGCTGAAATACTAGGTCCTAGGTACGGAGGTATGTGATCTTAAAACAAGATACTGTGGATGTATATTCAGTAACCATGTCTAGTGGTAGTTAGTAACACTCTGATGTCAGACGGGGCTTTTTTTGTGAAATGAATTTGATCTGTTGAACCAGCCAATATTCTAGCTGCTTTTTCTGTGATCTGATTATTTTGGTTCAAAAACAATATATTTGAGAAAATTAGTAAAGATCAAACTACTGCTATGACTGAACTTACAAGCCAACTCTCCCACTGGGTATGGGGCTTTGCCTCGGGGGGTGGCGAACACACTATCGGCCAAACCTGCTGGTTGTGAAAGGAGGTACTGAATGAACCACTGCCAGGTGATCTTTGGCACAACAGCTGACACTGGAGTCATTGTCTCATGGCACTGTTCAAGCTACAATCACTGGTCTGAGTTCAGTCACATCATCCACCTCTTTGGTGCAATCTGAGCCCTTCTGCTCCTCCTCCCTTTGTCCACTGTTCCCAGGGCAGGTCACAGACAGAGGGGTTGCATACCTCTCTTGGTGAAGTATTCCTGTGAGTATTTCCCACTCAGAGCATAGTGACGAGGAATTTTACCTAGTAACTCAATCATGAGAGCAAGGTGGTCTGGAAATGAGGCAATCACAGGAGGAGAGACAAGAGGAAGAGAGAAGAAACGGAGGGGAGATGGCAGACAGTCATGTAGAACAATGGATTAGGAAAAATGGATGATGACAGCCTTGAATGATATAAAGCACACGTATGCAAATGCCACATTATATTTGTGTTTTAGCTCCAGTACAAACACCTGAACAAATCTCGGCCCGAGTACGAACCATAAAGAATGAGTCACACTGGAAACAGGGATGAAGCACAGCCGTTAAAGCCATATACACAAACATCACAGGATGAGTGATTAGTAAAAAAAGGAAGGGAAAGAAATACTGTAAAGAGCAGTCATGCACACACAGCAGGTGTAGCTCGGTGTGTTTATGTCCTGTATCTGTTTCATAGCCGCACGAAGCGTTGATGGGCAAACATGAAATCTCTGCACATACTGTACCGGACATACTGTGGCAGAATCAAGTCAAGCTAAACAGCGAGCCAAAATGAAGGAGGAGGCTGAGAACACATGACGCCCAGTGATGAGGAGAGATGAGTGAGAAAGTGAGGTGATGGCCTCATCTCCAGTGTGGTGGTTTGAGGTGTTAGAGAGGAAAATAACCACAGGAATGCTGATACGATAGCATGCTGACACTCTCTGGTGTTAAAACTAGTCGACATCACCGTAGTGGAGTTCCCTCATTTTAAGTGTTAACACTGTGAATAATGAGCAAAGTGCAGTTAAACTCATACAAAGTGAAGGTCACACATTATCATGCTTATTGTGATGAACACGTCTTCAGTGTTTCCCACAGGATCGACTTTCACAGTTCATAGATGTATATGCATATAGCTTCAGTACTGTTTACGTGACACATCATGAACTATCCCGTTTACTACAGCATTGTCCCAGTGATCACACTGAATCTAAATCAGTTACAACAATTCAGCGTGATGTGACATGGTGAATGGGGCAGGCGGATGGTCTGTTAGTCCCCTAAACTATTTGAATTGATGAACAGAAAAAAGGGGATTCAGAGTGCATCGTTCTAAGCAGGTCTCAATTTCCTTGTAAGCAGAACTGTAGGAAACACTGGATATATGTTACTAGATGTGTTGGAATAATCCTGCAAATTACAATTTAACAGGTTTTACATGTACCTGTGCAAAATACTCATAACATGGTAATGTACATATTACAGCTATAATACTGCAGTGGACAGTCCCTGAATACCTTCATCCCTGGAATAATCTTCCCCAGAATGCGGTTCGAACAAGTAGTCCTCCTGTGGCAAGTTCAAAGGCCTGAAACACAATCATTTGCACATGAATCCACAACGCAGCGAGAACAAAAAGCACAAATCAATAAGCCCCCTCCCAACCAAGCCTGTGCTCCTCATGACACCACGGAGGACTTGTCACTAAACATTAGACTGAGATCTGTGCTTGTCAGTGATCTCTCACCATGCAGGCTGTGCTCCAGATATCAGCTGGTGTGCTGTAGCCAGCACCAATGAGTACCTCTAAGGACCGGTACTGGCGCGTCTGGATATCCTCTGTAAAGTGTTTGTGCTGGGAGGGAGAGAGGAGAAACAAATACCGAAACACAACAGGTCTGAATAAAATAGCAAAGCCTATCAAACAAACAATTGTGAAGGGTTTCTATTTTGATAGTTGAATGACAATACGTGTCCCTTGCTGCAAGGCTTTATGCTTAATCAGGAAATCCCTCAGGTCATTAGCACACTACTCACCACCCAGCAGGCATTTCCCAAGTCTGCAATCTTGACCTTGATCTTGTCTGAATTGAGTGGCTCGAGGGGGTTAACTAGCAGGGATCCTGCCGTTCGCTTTCCTACAGCAGAGTAAAGAACCGAAACTGAATCAGCGGCGGACGTAACAAGTCTAATATGCAAGATTTTAAAATTGACAGAGCTGGGAACGTTAAGTGGCTACAGCAAATGCACAGGTGAAGACTGACTAACCATTTCTCAGGCTTTCCTCATTTCTACACTGATAGTGAGGCCCGTCCTCCCCGGCCTCCAGCCCAGTGGGAAGGTGTCTCTCAGTTGCTTCAGCCCCTCTGCCTTCCGTCTCAGTGTCCAGCTCCTTCAGATCAGAGTCCACACCGTTGCAGATGGAGTGGACACTGAAGTCCTCGTGTTGCTCCTCCTGACTGGCACATTTCTCCAGGAGCTCTGCATTGCCGTTGTGCTGGTCTTCGTCCCTACAGTGGGATTGTGTCTGCTCCTCCTCCACATGGCCGTTACATTTCAGCTCCAACAGCCCGTCTGGTCCCATCCCCACAAGATCTGCATCTGCACTGCTCTCTGAAAGGACCAGGGAAGAAGAGGCAAGTCACACCAGAGACTTCATTACTGTATCACACTTGTGAAGAAATGTAGACCAGAGGTCGTTAAACTACTCCCACAGTGTTTGCTTCTTACCCTCGGTGACGTCATTTGCCACATCCTGAAGAGAAACCTGTCGGAGAGGTGCACAGGCTCGTCCCTTTGGAGACTGAGGGTCCTCATCCTCATCCTCTTCTTCCTCTCGTGTCTCTGTTGTCTTTTCCATCTCCTCCAGGTCCAAGATGCACTTTTCTAACAGCGCTGCCTGACGCTTCTGCTTCTTTTTTAACTTCTTCTTCTTGTTTTTGGACATTTTTACTGTCTGTTAGAGAGAGGAGGCAATTAAGGGAGGTTCACATTGGTGGAGGCTGATGGCTTCAATGGGAAATGAAAACATAACAGTTTACCTGTTTTGGAGCAGGAGCTGTGCTTACTGAAAAAAAGACAACAAAAAGAGCACATACACTTACAATCCATGGTTCATCATACGTGAGTGCACACCTCAGTGTTTGTGTGTGTGTGTGTGTGTGTGTGTGTGTGTCTAGTTACTTGCTGAACCGGACGGAGGAGGTGCTCCAGCCCTTTGCCATTCTGTGGCTTCTGCTGCGAGCTTCCGGACATAAGGCTCGTCAACACTCATGAGGATGTTCTCGGGTTTGATGTCTGTGTGGATTATCTCACACTTCGTGTGCAAGTAGTCAAGACCTTGGAGAACCTGCAGAATAATCCAATGCAAAATACTGACTTTGCTACTTTCTTAGATCTCAATTTGTGAAATCAGTTTTCCACATAGTTGAAATACAGATACAAATATGTATCATACTAACGAAAAACTAAGCAGCCCAGGGTCTTGCAAACTTGTGTAACCTGCACCCGAAAGCCCATCTGGACTACAAAACATACATAGGGGGTGGCAGTGCTGGTGAAATAGTTACCTGTCTTATGATGCTCTTCACACAAGGTAAGGGCAACCCCTGGTAATTAGACTTTATGATCCACTTCAACAGGTGATGCCCCAACACCTCAAATACCATGCAGACATCTGACGAGAAGGAGTTAAGACAACAGAGAACCAAATCGGAGACAAATGTTTGCTTATGAGGGCCAGTAGCCGTTCACTTACATGAGCCGTTCATAATGAAAACAGGGCAGATAGCAGGAGAATAAACATCTCATTGCTCATTGCATCTGGGACTCTTGTCACAGATGCATTTATACTTATACTATCGCTGAAGCCTGATTTATGCAGGTGTCAAAACGGAGGAGTACCTACAGTGTACCGTAGGGTCCACGTCAACGTCTGGCCTATGGCTCTCACTTTCAGTCGCTATTACCGAAAGTAAACAAAGAAAAAGAAAAAGATAAAGATAATGGGAAAACCTGTGGCGGGATTCAACGCAGTATAAGCGCTCATGACGGCATAGGGCACCCAAGCAGGGTCCAAGTCAGTTCAACACGGAAGCATAAACTCCTCTTTAGCCATGAGTGTGATGTACCGTCTTTCCAGGGCATTCAGGTCTGGGAATGTCACAAATCTTTAGTGAAAAGGAAAAACTGGCTGTGGAGGATACGAGTTCCATTGACACCAGAGATCTTGAAGTCATCCACCATCTGGACAACCATCTCCCTTTTGGGATCAGTGGGGTCTGAATTTCTCACCTGAGCACAAAGAAACAAAATGACACATTTCATATCAAACAATCAACAAAGTGATTACTAACTTACCGATTTGAGGAGTTTGATCTCATCCACAGCTGTCTCGGTGTAGTGCTCTGCACTCTTCACCACCTTCATTGCAACAAACCTCTTCATCCTACAACAACAGAGCAGGTGATGTTCACTAACAAAAATTATCACACAAGATTCGACAAGAGACTGTTGCAAGTGCATTTCTATACACCTCGAAAACAAAAAGCAAGGAAATATTGTTCTTACTGGATATCCCACGAGAGCCAAACAGTGGAGAAGTGCCCCCAACCCAGTTTACGGATAACATGGTATTTTCCATTGTAAAGATCACCCACTTTCACATGGTGGTAGCCACCTAGAAGAGTGAAACACTTTACTCGGATGATCATAACTGCGTTAACATATGCAGGTAAAAAAATATTAAGGGAAGTCTTACCTTTGCAGTAGTCATTTGGATCTTCCTGTTCCTCATCATCAGAACCAAGAATCTCCTCCGGTTCTTCTGGTTCCTGTGGGGAGGCTTCTAGCTGCGGCGGTTGTCGACTTCGGGGATTGTTTGGCTGCCTGACAGACAAAAACATGTATACAATTATATGTGTCATCACTGCTGAACTACAGGGTCTAGAAAATGTCTGTAATTTACTTATGCATCTTATACATCTTTTCCAGTTCCACTGGAAAACTGTCCAACTGTTTATCACGGTTGGAATATGGTTTTATTTCTTTCGCTTCCACCAACAAATGAAGTCTAATACCATTCAGAATCATCAACAATGAGAGTGATCTTGAGTATCTCAGACTAATAGCATAAGCTTATCTGTAAATGTGGTGCTGAAATCAATGACTGCTATTTCAATTTTACCTGTATGTGCTGCGAACTTACATTATGAAAACTGATCTATATGTATGAAATGCAAAGCTACTCGGAGCAAGCCAATGTTGCAAGAAAAGCTAATCTTGAGCTACATACTACTATTTTACACACCTGCTGATAATGAACAGTGCATTTGCTTAGTCAATAAAATTATTTGGACATACAGTATATCACAAATAGCGAGCTCCTCAACAGCAGTTTCCCTGAAATGCATCAAACTGCCATGAGAGAACATCACAAATGCAGGAGTTCTCTTCAGCTCTAACATGTTCCTCAATGATGTATCAAAGTGACACAAGATCATTTGCTGTTTGGCTGCAGATACATGTGACACGACAAAAGAAATATTGCAGAGGGAATAATAAATCCAGATGGCAACTGTTGATATGATATGGACAGACAGCTCGCCAGCAAAATTATGATATCTGAGCACTGTTGTGAGTAAACTATTAACTAATTCCATTCCATAACCTTAGTGACTTCCAACCTTTGGCACATGCAACACCAAAACCCATAACTGCTTCAGTTGCTCAAACTGAAACAACTACAGCTTTATAGAACAATACTTTAATTGGCTGCCACCTTCCATAATCAGCTTAGTAAATAATTTACCTCTAAACACCTATTCAAAGTGTGCACGGATATGAAATGGCAAATGATAATGGGCCATATTCTGTATCAAGTTCATGTTTCCCCACTGTGAAGCCTTGGTGAAAATTGCAGAGTTCTAGTCTTATTTCTCAAGTATGTATAATGCTCTCTGGATCTCTGGCTATGACATTTAGTGGTTTGCAGTATAAGCAGTTACGTCATTCATTTTTAAAGGAGACTTGACAACGAAAGCCAAGCACGTTCTTTTTCTGAGCAGGTGGAAACTGGATACACTTGCAAGGATTTAACACTGTATGCTTGTCAACTAGTTCATTATGGGAAGACAAAAAAACAATGCTAAATTAGTCTATCATGGCTTGTCTCTTAACATTTTGCTTTGTGGTGTTCCGCAAAGCATCCCTTATCACATCATCCCTCCGTCCAAGGCTGTCAACCCCTTGCACTGCTGTAAGCAGTAACACTCACAGTCACACACACTGGAAGTTGTTTGACTGCATCACCTAGTCCATAACACAGTGTTGTAGTTCTTCTTTTGATGAGTGTAAAAATATTAGTTAGCTACGGCAAATTAAGACGATTGCAACAAATTGCAGACACCATTGATTACATTATAGTAAACATTACTAACATAAAATGCAAAAAAAGGATGAGAAACGTCACTAAAAGTATTATTTTATTTTACATTCACTGTACAGTGAAAACATACCCACCCCCACTATGTCTTCATGACATGCCATTGCTCTAATTTACATATATTGCCATGTTCTGTCTGCAAAGACAGCTGTATTATCTCTTGGGGGAAAGGATATGAGAACAGAAGCTGACAATGGACCTAGCTGTTGGAATATTTCACATCTATCAATCGTGTCATGCTATGTTACCACTACCTACTACGAAATTTGTGTTCATTTCTTTCAGATGAATCTATCTATCTAAATGGCTCCATAGTTTGCTTGATTTGTTCTGAATCCCTTAAGGACAATGCAGTTGGTGCCATCTCATGTTCAGAAGTGACTTACAGCTTTAGTGCAGTTTTCAGTGAAACACCATGCTTCGGTGGGCTGATGTGGGCTTCTTCATTCTCACGTTTTAAATATAGCACATGCTGTTACATAAGACTCTGGGGGATGCCACTGATGGCATGATTAGTAGCTTGTTAGGTAAACCAACAACAATAAGCATGCCAATCAATGTTACACATGGCCATTTTCACTAGTGCATGATGATCTTAATGCCGTCATTCATGAACTGTTCAAAATGTAGGTAATGAACTTGTTTTAGACACGGCACTATGCAGATTCTATACATACAACTTTCTATCACATCAGTAATGCCATTGCCTTCATTTGAGCCCCATGCAAAATGGCTATGAGCTAGACCAACATCTAAGCATCAGTACCATAACAAACCAGCGCTGCAACAAACTGTCACGTCGAACTGTACTTTACAAACAAATACATACCCTATAAGGCTGTCATACACAAGACCATGATCATAAACGGAAATGCAAACTCACTTTTTGCTGGTCTTCTTTGCTTTGCCCCTCTTTTTCCTCGCCTGGAGTGCCAAAACTGTCAAAGGAAAGCGGCGACATATATTCATATATTGTCTGGTTGGTTCCTATCTGATACTAAATACAAATACATGACAGTGTGTGAAGAAAAGTATAAAACTCCGAACAGCTAATAGCCATTGTCAATTTTGACAGGTGTACTGTCGGATTGCAACGAGACAATTAAATGGCAAATGCAGCGTATCTGTCGCTCTGTCAGTCACCAGACACTGGAAGAAATCGAGCTATTAAAGAGAACGGAACTAAGCTACGTGCAGGTGAACGATATTTCGACCAATGTTATGTGGCATGAAATTATTACCACATATATAAGTCTAACTGATGAGGTCGTGCAATAACAACTCTTAATAACGGCATTCTATGTGGTGGAAAGAGCTAGAAACCTACATGGAGCTAGCTAATCCTGACATGTCCAGCTAAAGCTAATGTCTTGTGAGCTAGCTCGCCCTGTCTTAACAGTGCGTGACAAACATGTTCATTTAAATAATTTCAACCCTGCATCTCCACCAACAATTTCATTTGTGATTTCGGCTGTGCATAGGTCCACAGTGCTAAAACATACACGGAAACACTGCCCATTCAGACTGTCGGTTACCTTTTCTCTCCATCTTGGCTGGGTTCGTAGCCTAGCCGTTAGCTACACCGCCAGTGAGCGAATGTTCCACGCATGCGCACTGGCTGGTTTTGCCCACCGAGGGCAGCTTCATAATAGCTATCCGAATTCACAGAGGTAAGAAGTTTGCACAGTATCCACGTCAGAGTAGTATGCACAGCACAGCTAACTGTGGTGCTACGAGAAGGTTTGCTAGTTCATTTATTATTGTTTATTTGGTGATAACTGCTGCGATTTAAAGTGTGTGACGAAACACCTGCTTGAAGGAACCGCATCCGATTATCTGCTTGATGCAAGCTGATCTGATCATAGTCGGAGTCCACACAATCAACTGCAAGTCCACATGAAAGACATCTGTTTATAAGCTACAGGAACAGGGACAACAAATAATCACAAATTTCAAGGTCTCTCTTCAAATGGTTCACTTATTTGGATCTTAGATAGTTCTATACATTAGTCGTTTAATAAAGATTCCTTAGATTTGGTTGTTTAAATATGCTTTAAAGTTGAACTCACCTGTTCCGTTTGTCATTTTGTAATCCTTAATCACAAAGTTTCTGTCCTCTGCTTGCTCTTGCTTTTCCGATCTGCTTTGTGTTTCTTTGTATATACTTTTCTTGTATTTCGTCTTGTTTGACTGTAAATGAAGATCACCTCAGAGGACTTTTAAAGGCTACTAACAGTATAGACATTTCCTGAGAGGATATTTTATTTGCATTATTTTTCACAAGGTCAGGATTTTAAAATATTTTTTCTCTGGTTCACAGACCATGACTGAGAATCCAGTAGATGCAGGACAACAATAATAGTTCATTAGCTCTACTGTTATTTAAGGTGTAGCCTTTAATAAGTTGTTTGACATGGACACGGAGAGACTGGGGAAAAGTTAATTTGTCATGTAAAAGGTACTTAAACCCTCTTTTTCTCATCCTTCAGGTGGATGCAGATGGACACCAATGATTTGTTGAGAACTATGATGGACAACATAGAGAAACCATGCGTCTTAAAAATAAGTCTTTATTTTTTGTTAAACAAATGACTGACGATAGAAGTTACTCTGTTGGAGTAAAAATAGATTATGTGATCTTTTGATTGCCATTTATAAATACCACCTCCACAAAATATAAATACACCTGAAATCCCTCTTTGACACATATATTTGAGTAGTATTTCTATTACAGGTTTTAGCATGGCACTAATACCTGTGAACAACTGATACATTCTTGCGGACACACAAACTATGTAAATTATGCTGAAAGTGATTGCTGAACAGGACAATCCCCCAAAAAGATGACATCTATTTACATAATACTGGGTAGAACATCCAGCCATATTTTTTTCCCCATTTAGAGCAGAAATGAAAGTAGTTTTCTCAAATACAAATACTCAAATACATTAAAACATAAGACCTACTTCTGTTAGACATGAAACCCTTTAAAGTTCTCTATTATTAGATACAGAAAAATGATAACCAAAATGAACACATGTAACCAAGTGATGTATGCTTCAGTTTGATGGGGTGAGTTTTGTGATGAACATTTTCCTTTTTCACACAAAACAAAAATATTGTGAAGATTTACATGTTGCACAATGGGACACTTAAAAAACTCAAAATAGCACAGCTATAGGTCCAGGCATTTCAGCATGTCAGAGTCACAGTGACAAGTCAAAAAAATCTAAATTGATTTAAAAAAAGGAGAAAGAAATCTGATGAATATGAAATACATCAGCTGTTTGTGAGAAATCACCTTTTCCAGTAAAAGACCATCAACATTAGTGGTTCATAAGTAACAAATAACTTTTTCACTATGCTGGTCATAATCCCCCTCGCAGGAGCAATCTCCATTACTGGACTGTCAGCTGGTATAAGTGTGTCTGAGAGTTTAACAATAACATACTACTGTACATTCGATGGTTGTTGGACTTTTTCTGGCACTGGGGTCAATTTGTGACGCACGTCCCATTAATCCATGTCGTCCTCATCAAAGACTGGTGGCTCAAAACTACACACCTCCTCATAGGTTAATCCTGCAAGACATTAGAAAATGTTATGAAATTACAATACGTATCAGTGGTACTGGACTACTTCATTTATAAGCTACACAAGGTGTTTTCAAAAGAAACAGTGTACACAAAAAGTGTATTCGGGGGAAATAACTGCATACGTTTCCATTCTTCTATCGCTAGCTCACGGCTCTCAAAGCTCTGGTCGTATGGCTCGGCCTCAGGCTCATCATCTGGGTCGTGGTACTGAGTGAAGTAAGGATGGGCCAGAGCCTCGGCTGCTGTTATTCGCTTGTCTGTATCCAGAACCAGCATTTTCTCCAGCAGGTCCACAGCTTAAAAAAATGATATGTCATTCAGTTCAGGGCCTTACACAAAAACCTAATACAGCTTCTATTTATGCTATTTCTTCCATCTTTACCTTGTGGATTGGCGCCAATGAACACATCAGCGAAATTCCTCTTGGGCATGTTTGGCAAGGAACTGATGTAGTTCCTGGCCTGAGGAAACACATCAAGTAAGTCAAACGTTTAACTTACTGGCAAGTGCACATGCTCTTGCCAACTAAGTACTGCTTTTCATAACACATACAGCTGTTCATTGCATCTCATATCTACAGGTATGACTAATGTATCTCATAGCCCCAGTATATTTTCTTAGGTTTTCCAATGTCGTAACTCTCAGTGGCTTTAGGGAGGTCTACATCCTTGTGTGCATTCTAACCACTGCTGGAGGGTCCTGTCGAATGACAATGCCCCGCCCCCCAAGATTTCCTTGACAGAAGTTTTTGACTTTGATTGGAGTTGCAGCACCAGAGAAGAAAGACGACAGTTTCAGGACATGTGCAGTAACAATGGAAAGACAACCAGAAGGATCAAAAGCATCTGTCACACAAAATCGTTGTTAGTGATGATTATCAGCACACAGAGGCATGTTCTCATTGTGAAAGACTTTTTAAAAAAACACCCGTTAAATGACAGGTTCTACACAAGGTGAGCCACGTGAGAATATCACTGCAGCAAACATGTCTGATGCCTCACAATTACTGTAAAATGTCAATACCCTTGCTATGACTACTAGACAAGGACAGGTTTCTAACTGCATAAAGTAGACGTCCTTGGAGCCCTGCACTCCTTTGTGTGCCAATACCACATTGTCCGCATTCTCACTTTTATTTAACGGTGATTAACAATGACTGGAATAAACTATAAAACAATTCGGTCCTTACATTAGGTTGCAGTCTAAATAAATCCACTATACTAAGCCTACAGTTGTCTTGCTCTAAAAGCAAAGGTATGAGTACCGCAGCGGGTCAGACTGTCCTCTGAGCATACACTGCTGCTGTCGGGTCTTTAGAGGGTCCCTGTGGAACCTGCTCACCTCGTGGCTGGGCATCCTGCTTATTAGAGATGCTGGGGGTGTTCCAGTCAGACGCATTATCTGCTGTAGCTGGTTTATATCTACAGAACTTGTGTCAAGGGGAGTATAGCGACAGGGCAGATTTGGTTAAGAAGATGCTTCTCAATCCAACACTGCACATGTGCTGCAATGTTACATTTAGAAGCAAACTCCGTGCATTGAAGCCAAAAGTGACAACAAAATGAGAGTTTCAGGAAAAGGAGGAAAGACAACGCAGTACTTTGCATTCCCAGGTAGTGTCATAAACATCTCATGACAAATGTTCATGCATTCACTCAGCTTGTCATTACATGTTATCACAAACTCATAAAGATGGAAGTTGGAAAACATGCTGTCAAGTAGGAATCAGGTGCTTCAAATTGTTGCACGGCAGACTCATAAGCAGAAATCTGGTTAAAGACAAGCTTTGCATGACTTTGGGAACTCACAGACTCTGAAGATATTTTCATCAAGAGCTCGGGCCCTGGTGTTCCGACGAGCAGCATGATTAGCTTCAACTGATCAATATCTAGCAGTACGTGTTAAAGAAGGACCAGAGGTTGGACAGGGACCTGTTAGTCTTCACCTTACTTGTGTCACTTGAATCACTCAAGAATCACCTGTCATATTCAATTTACTTAACTAGATGAAAGTTGTACAAGAAGAAGCAGACATTTGCGTCTGCAAAGAGAGTGAGCGAGAAAAGTGTTTGGTAACCTGAGCAGGCAGAATGAATTTTATCATGAAAGCTTACAGCAGAGAAAGGGGGGGTGGCAGCCCTGTTGTGCACCTTCTAACAAACCCAGCCATTAGTTTGAAAAAAAAAATTCTGGGAGAGAAAAAGATAAACAGTTCAGAGCGCAGTCACTGCAGATTGCTACAGACCCATACTGTTGTGCTGAATGGCCCCCAGCCAGCCCTGCATACAGGGAGTGCAGATGAGTTGAAGCACGCCATGGAAACATTAAAGCATTAAAGAGTGTGTCAAGCCAAAGGGAAGTGTGGAAACAAGTACCAACTGTACCATAGACGTCATTCAAAAGCACCTCGGGCAGTGTAATGTTTGACGAGAAACGCAGAGAAGCATGTTTTCATAAAAAGCAGAAAAGGAACATTAAAAAAACACAGACATCAGAAACCAGCAAAAAAAATACTGATGAATGTTTAACCTGTTGTGTAAATGTTTTGCTTGAATCTCAAAAGCTAAGAGCACTCAATTGAAAAGGATACGATCAGTACCAGGAAACAAAGTTCTTCCAGTGAGGAGTTCTGCCATTATACAGCCCACTGACCAAATGTCCACTGGAACACACAGAAAGATATATGACAACACTTAACAACAATCCCACAATTTTCCACAATCATGATGTGCAGAGAGAACAACAGCTTCATCGCCGTTTACCTGTCATGTTGTAATGCATCCAGTTCAACATGATCTCAGGAGCACGATACCAGCGCGTGGCCACGTAGCCGGTCATCTCGTCATCGGTGTGCCGCGCCAAACCAAAGTCCAAAATCTGACAGCAATTTCAGTGAATTCGGTGTTGATTGCAAAATACAAATATGTGTGGGGTAAAATGCTTTTGAAAAGAAGAGCAGCGTGTACACGTACCTTTAGTTCACAATCCTCGTTCACTGCCAGGTTACTGGGTTTTAAATCCTGATAGAAAAAAGCCAGAGATGGACATTTGTGGTGGACACCATGTGGACATGACAGCAGCTGCGTTTTTTCTTTCCGTTCTTTTTTTTAATAACAATGCATCAATACATGATGTCAGACAGATGAACGTACAGAGAATGATCTGTTGCTTGCTCTCAGCATTACAGAGGTTTATAGACTCAATTCAGTTTCTCTTCATTCCTGCTATTTCCCTTAAAATGTTGGAGGCTTTGTTAAAGATTAGCTTTGTTAAAATAAAATCGGGACTAAAATTCTTATTGGATCAAATATTACATTTAAATCGTTTCGTTTGTTCAGCACCTGATGCACTTTGACACACTTTCATTCAAGAGGCACTTCTATTTTCATGGCTGATTCACAGGGAAAAACACACTTACTCTATGAATGATGTCCGCTGAGTGGATATACTGAGGAGGGATGTAGAAGAAAAACAGGCATCGATTTACAACTCAGATATAAAACAATACAATTACAAAATGCGTCCAATGGCTGAGCAGTTGATTAGCCTCACCTTTAACCCCCGGAGGATCTGGTATATGAGGAACTGCACATGGTCGTCCGTGAGTTTTTGACATTTCACTATATTGTTGAGGTCAGCGCCCATTAAGTGAGTCACAAGGTAGCTGCCATTCAAAACACAGTTAATTAGGCACAAATAGCAGAAGGAATGACAATGGTGTTATACCTCATAAAATGCCAGATGGATTTAATGAATGCATTTGCTCTTTCAAAAAACAATCCAGAGTTGTTAGCAGTCAGAATTGACCATATGGCTAAGTGAGCTCAAACCGGTTCCACTGCTTTCCTTCTCACACATCTCTAGAGGCACCAAAAGGCCAAACCCTTCACAAATGGAATGTCATGTAACAGCACGCGCAGGTAAATGGGCTTAATACAACAGTGGGTAGCTCCAGTCTAATTCCAGAGATGTTCCGGAAAAATACCTAAATAGCATTTATGGTAAAAGAAAGGAGCCGAATGCCACGCAGCCACTTTTGCATTTTTTTTATTCTCACGGACCAGAGTGAAACCTTAAAATAGCGCCTGGATGCACTTGAATTTGTTCTCAGAAGCACACGGAAACTCTCCTAAGTTCACCCGCCTTGGAAAAATGGGATATAAATAGTGACCTTAACGTTCGTCCCTCTCCTGTAGAAACGGGAGCATGCGTGGCACTGTGAGGAGCCTTGCCACTGTGTTGTGACTCGATATGTATTTTTAGAGCACAGGGGAAATACACTTGGAGCACCTGCATTTCTGAGATGTTTCTGGTTATCACACTGCATACGGAACGTTTCCAATGCTGCAGCAGATGTGAGCGTAAAAAAATCTTTCCATCTGACACCGACAATAAACAAGTCTTGCCTCTTCAGAACAAGAGAAACTTTACGTGACTATTGACATACGCTCTCCTGGCAGCAGAGAGGTCTCACATACAGCCTTTTAATATGTGCCACAAATCCAAAACAAGGGAGGGATGTTTTGTAAGAAAAGCTCCATTTGAACAGTAAACAGAGCACCGCGTGTGAGGAAAAAGCTGCTGTGTAAAGTCTCAAAGTGAGGTTTTTACTTTTCTGTAAAATGCTGCTAGTGTACTGCAAACCTGGTGGTGCACCAGGCCCGTGAATAAGGATTTTTAAAATTATTTTTAAGATCTATATGTAAGGTTAAGTCCTCTTGGCCAGTGTAGTATAGCAGTAACTCTTGTTGATGTCCAAAAAATGGCCATCTACAAAATGTGATCCGTTTTGTATTTGGTAAAAATAACCCCTCTGTAACCCTGAAGTGTTTCATCAAACTTTGCGTTATAAAGCATCTTGTAATCAGAGCTCTATATAAATGTGTGAACAAACTGAACAGTACTCAGGGGCCACGCTCATTCAGAGTCCTTCCAACTTTCATCAATGTCTTGGGTTATTTCCTGACAGTATAAATTGCCAAGACCACAACGCAGCATAGCTGTGTTGTAAACAAGGACGGTCTTGTTTTGTTTTCTGACATTTAACAAATCATTCTTCCAGAGAATGATTAAGTGAAAACTTTAACACATCAAATGATTTTTTTTTAAATAGCCCCAACGCTTTGGGGCTATTTATTGGTGTAAACCAATATGGTTAAACATATTGGTTTACACATTAACTAGTCTCCGGCTAATTAGCATGCAATAGGTATGATCAGCAATTGTGCTACTGTTGGCAGCCTCACACATGACGTCCCCATTGCTGCAAACCCCTAGATGATTTAGAGAAACTGTCTAAGGCATGACACAAAATATAATCCAGAAGGAAGAAGAAATTTGATTACAAACACTAAGCTGAGTCACATTCTTATGTCGGGTGTCGACAGGAATTCCTCTGAATTTGATCTTGATACAAGTCGCACAGTGTGAACAGAGAGAGAGACATTCCACATACACACACACACACACACACACAAAACGGGGGAGGTAGCACACGTCTAAAAATTGAGTCACTTCCCATTTCTAGCAACTTTCAACATCAACAGAAAAGAAGGGGCCTATTTGTTGGCGAAGCAACTACAGAATTTCACACACCCAGAAATAGGAAATTGGGGGAAACCTGGACGTGACAAACTGCTGCAGCAGCCAGAGAATGAGTAACTAACTGACTGCAGGGTAAGAAATCTGCCAGTGTTTTCAGTCTATTGGCCCACCTCCAGGTGTTTCCCAGGCTTTGGTTCTGCCAGGAGACTGAAGGCATTAGTTTGTTGGACACAGTTGTTTCACCATTTCAGTGTGTTGCTAAGGTGACACTAAGCACAGGGGCGTTTGTAGGGGGGAAAGTCTGGATGAGCATAGCTATTTTAGAACACATTCAACTTACACGTCAGTGAATTCCTTCAGACTGGTTGCAGGGCTAAAAACATCTAGGAGGCCGATCACCTGCAAAAACAGCAAATGTCACTTTAACAAGACAGAGAACAAACTGCAGTGTAAGAACAGATAAACACTTTGAGACACAGAAAAAAGGAAGTCACAGTGTGAGACCCACAATAAGCAAATACATACATTGTTCTTATCTGCTAACTCTGAGACAGAACATGGTGAAGAGAAACTAGTGGGCTTACGTTTTCATGTTTCATGTGCTTCAGCAACCGCATCTCTCTGTACGTCCTCTTGGCGTGGATGATGGACTGAAACGGCCTTGAGAGTTTTCTTCACAGCAACGTTCAAGCCAGTCGTGATATCATAGGCAGAGCTATGATGAAGGCATAAACATGTTTATAACCATTGCTGATAGTAACACCCAACTGTTTAACCGCTTGAAATAAGTTCTATCAAACTGTGAATGACTTTTCGAGGAACGCTTATGATTTCACAGCAGATGAGAAAAAAAACGGATTCATGATGCTCTGAACGGGCTGACTGTCTCCAAGAACCAAATTAGACACAGCTCAGGCTGCTCAAGGCTTGGAAAAAAAGACCACATCAGCAGAAAATATCATCTCTCAGCAGACTGGGAGCAGCTTTGCCTGCAGTCTGTTGGGTGCTCTGAAAACTCAGTCTCCAATCCAAACACATCCCTTTCTCCTGCTCAGTTCACCTAACCATAGTCAGTGACCATAAAAGTAAACTGCGACAGCTGCTGAGTCTTGACTGTGTGACTTGAGTTCAAGCATCATCAAAGGACGCTGCAACCAAAATATGAAATCTGATTCTACCCATAGAAGCTGAAACCAGACTCTGTTTAGGCCTTAATGCAAATTCTGATGCATTTGTGTTGTGCTACTAAAAGATGCTGATCTTCAGATACTCACAGTATTAACAGTTTAACAAACACATAATAGTTACAGATAAAAATGAAGATTCTGGAGAGAGGAAACATTCACTCTGCCTTAACATCACTTTCTGCTTTCTGTGTTACTGCTTTATATATTTACTGATGTAAAATGTAGTGATGAAGGCAGGGTTGTAACAGAGACTATCAAGTAAGCACTGGATTATACAAGAATGAGCGTTGGAAAAACAAATGAACAAAACAGTCATTGCAGGGTTGGGCGTCCAGTAATCTGACCAGCAACAGATTAACCAATTGCCCAGCAACAGCACAGCTGTCCTCTTCCATTTGCAAAACAAACATCTGCCCACTAATGCGAATTTAGTTTCCTACATAGTATCAGCACCTAATGTCTGCAGCACTGGGGGTTGTGGCCCTGATCGTTCTGATAAAGAAGCACAAATGAGGAACATCGTCTACACTAAATAAGCCCAGTCCTCTGTGCTGATGATTTGTACATACTTATCCAACCAACCACCTAAGTTAACTAAAATTGCTCCAGTTTGATGCGATTTGAGACAGTTTTGTCAGATATTCAATGTAATTTCTTGTAACTGTGACCAGCAACATGCGTACCAACTATACCTTTTCAACAGTTCAACTTCACGTTGAACAATCAGAACAATGATGTTTAAGTAGACCTATATGGTACTGTGTGCTATTTACTGATTTATAAGTGGGTCGTTTAAGTAATAAACAAGTTTACAGCTGGGAGGCAGCTTGTAGCTCCACCTTGTTAGCCAACTATCCGTACAAGCTAACTTGACTTTAGCATCATCAGCACAGGCCTCGTCTAAATGAATGGGGTTAAGTTGGGTGACACAGCGACACGTTTGTGCACAATTTACATCGAAAGATAATTTACCAGACGGATCCATAAGCCCCAGAGCCGACCGGAGACAGGTTCTGGTAGCGCTCCGGGACTTCCCATATCGTCTTATTGACCTCCTGTCGATAAAACTTCGGTCTCTCTTTCTGCGACATTCCTGCAGAAGCAACTGGCAACCACAGACTCGTCTCTCTGCTCCGCGGTTGGCTACTCGGAGCCGTGCAGCTCGAGTGAAACTTTCCCGCAAAGTTACAAAACAAAAATGCGAATATTTTTCCTCGTCGTCTGAGAAGTTTGTGTAGTACAATGCCTCGACTCAGTCTTCTAGCGAAATTTAGCAAAACCCCCGTCTGCAGCGTGCACGTTTTCTAACGTTATTTGTTCCTGTTCCTCAATGCGAGACAGCTCCCGAGATTTCTCCGCACTTGCAACATACCTCAAAATCTCGCGGGAACGGGACTTTGGGGATTGAAACTGAAACTCGCGATGCTTTCAAGCAATGGCCGAAAAGTGACATGAATCTTCCTACACCAGATAGCGATCATTAATCTGGACGTTGGCGGGGAAATATCTACTACAGTTGAAAGGCAGAAACGTGTAAATATGCAAATATTAATTTAAAAAAAAACCTAACATACTAACATATGGAAAAACCGTTCTAAAAGTATGAAATGAGCTTATGGAATAAAGTTTTTTTTCAAGTTGAGCATCTGAGGGCAGCATTAAATGTCAGTCATATGGCTTTAGCACATTGGTGGCTTTTAATTTTACAAACAAACATACAAATTCATATTTCATGACATTAACATTAAAGCAATTACATGTAGGCACAATTACATGTAGGCACATAATGCCATGATGCAGCAATATGACAAAGCTGTAGTGCACACATTTCACATGAATAGTAATACAAAAAGCAGAATTAGCAGAATAACAGAATTTTAACCAAAAAACAAGAAAGAGAAATCAAAAATGAAATATATACTCACAGTAAAATTTACAACATTTCCAGAAACTACAAAAAAATGTAACGTTTCCACAGCTTGGTTTTGAAACCACATATCCCCAATGTGGAGACTTCTCCAATATTAGGTTTGGTGACCTAAAACATGACCAATAGTACCAAAAAAAGTCACTCTTAAAGTCACTCAGTGAGAGTTCATCCATCCCGATGACAATATCAAAACATTTTCCAAATGTAACACTTCCTCTTCACTTTGATAGAAGCATCTGTTCATCCTCTGATTCAAGCATCATCAGAGTCTTCCTCCTCTCTTTGTTGATGTGAAAATGATGACTTTAGAGGAACTGAATCAAATCCATCTGAAGTCCTCTGAAAATACAGCAATAATAACATGAAGCATGAAAAGTTGCCCTACAGCTGTGTATGTGTCCTCATGGAGGGGTTCCTGACCTCTCGTGAGAAGGACTTAATTTTGGTGAGGAAGGATTTCTTGGTGAGATCAATGAGGTCATCCTCTGCGTCTTCTCCCTCCATTATTGCACAGCTGTCTGCAGTGGGCAGCTCACATTCTTTTCCACCAGAACTCATCATAAGCTTGGAGTACTTATACTGCAACCTGCAGATAAACAAACAGGAAAAAAAAATACTGAAGTTCTGGTTGTGGAATTTTCATGCTGTTATCTTTGATTTGATTGTTTTTTATTGGTCATTGTATGATAAATCGGTCTCACTTGCGTGTCTTCTTCCAGAAATAGCAGCTGATGGTGATGAGCAGGGACTGCGGTGACTGTACCCGTGGAAACGCCCAAACCTGAGCCAGAAATCCATACTCACACAAGCACTGACTTTTTGGGCTGGTAGAGACTCTCCTCCATGACACTGCAATGGCTGCTGCCACACATAGGTGGTTCTCTGAAGCACACGCAATATAACATGTTGGTTCCTTGAATCTTAGGTTCTCAGTGCAGTTCATGTAAGCAAGCAGATACATGTTCTGAATATTCTGAATATTAAATATATAATATAAATTCAGGTACAGTTGTGGCTAAATTAATTTAGATATATCTACCTCTAGTTCAATGTGACATGCAGTTATGTTTCTTCACCTATTATGTGCATGTGGGATGCACATGTACACACATGAACTGGGTTATTAAGGACAACCTGATGACAATCTGAACTTATTCCTGTCAAAATCTCTGTCACTACAGCAGTACCTGTATTCCCTGGAAACAAGCACTGACAATCTCTCTATAGTGGTTTTTGGTGCAGAGTGGGCATGCATGCTGACTCTGCCAAAGAAAATGGAAAGTACAACCATCGCACGTCCCCTCGGAGCAGTTGCTGTCGAGGAAAATAAGAGATAATGAGATAAGAGAGATGGTTACAAGCTTTCAGAGTCTGACAGTGACACACTTGTGCGAACTGCAGCTGCTGTCATCCAGCCTGTGCTCCACATTAAAAGCCAAAAGAATGAGTCTGAAGTGGAGCTTGGTCCAGGTGTAAGCTACCTTGGCAGTGTCATGTGGTCTGGGACGGTCACTGTGGGATCACATCTCAGTCTGATGGTGGCTGACCTGCCCTGTTTACAAGCCTGAGTTGTCTCACTAGACCTGGAAACGTCACAGACACGAAGAACATAGATCATCTTCAGGGTTGTTTCTGAGACAAAGTTTTAATTTGTTACGTTTTATTACGGAACAAATGATGGACATTAACCTGAGTAATAATGATCAAAATATGCACATGTGAGGAAACATGAAACATCACTTACTTGTAATAAAATATGATGTCGTTCAGGCCAGGGGCTGAGGGGAACAGCCAGTTTGGTGAGGAGATGTTGTTCAAGGATAAGTCAGTCGTAACACCTTCAGAGTGAAAAGACATTCCACATAACACGTTGACAATATGAACCAGGTCCAGCACATGTCATCGCATGTTACATTTGTCCTGACGTCCACAATTCAATCAAATAACGGCAAAGGGGTAAAAACATTACTGGGATGTTTAATTAATATCAAGACAGTAAAGTGTTGCAGACATTTGTCCATACCAATGAGTGTGTCCCCGATTAGGACCGGCTGTGATGACACCATGCTCTGACTTCTGATGTCAGAGGGAACCACTGTGGACTGGCAGACATAACCTTTGACCTCTCTCCCACTCTCTGTCACGTTGTCCACACAAGTAGCCGGCAACCGTCCCTGCAACATAAAAACAGTGGGTTGCATGTGCCAGGTGAAATGTCCAGATCCGGACCCCAGCTCCTCACCTCTTTCCACAGAGAGCCACATTAAAGCGATGGAAATATCTCAGGCCTTTGCTGGTGAAGCGTGGGCTGCTGTGGAAGCCGGTGGCATTGGCCAGAGGAGTGAAGTCATAGTGCAGCTTTGTTCCATCTCTTGTCTGCACGTCCAGCGTGCATTCACTGAGACAAGCTGTGTGCGCCTGGTGGACGGAGAGTTAAACTGGGAGTTAGTTAATCTAATGTTAACGTAACTTAATGTAATATGACTATTGCAGAAAAGAGCACTACCAACGTCAATTGAAAATTTCCTGAGAAATTCATAAAAAAGTCATACAAACATCTGTCTCTGTTCCACGGACCATCATGAAAACTGGTTAGTTTCAGAACAAAATAAATTTCTGCCATAATTTGCTCTTTCTTTCACACTGAACAGCCCTGTGCACGATTCACATATTAATATCTCGACATGAAGAGAGGGGAAAACATGTAAAATTGATAAGTATGTGTAGACAAGAATGTTTTCCATTTGTTGAGCAGAGAATCAGGTTGTCCTGACTACATCTACATGATTTTGGCCTCCAAACCTTGTTTGTCTTTGTGTTTGGTCCACACTGAACACAAGCTGCCGCTCCAACTGGCTGCTCAGCTTGGATGAAGGTGTTTGGTGGGCACCGCTGACACACTCCTGTCCCATTGACCATGTAATGTCCTGGTGGGCAGGGAATACATGTAGAGCCGGTCGCCAGCAGAGCTCAGGGCACAGCGGCGACACTTCGAGGTGACGCCACCAATCACATTGGTGATGTGGATGGAGTAGATCTTTGCAACATCAGCACTGTACTTCCTGGCCTAATGGAGGAGGAACATAAGTTACCATTCATCATCGCTGTCACTCTTCATACAGTGAAGTGACATTTTCTGCTTAAAGAAGTATCTTTTAAAGTCTATCTTGATTTTCTACTCAGTTTCTCTGCAGAAAAAAAGCTGTGTTCTTTTCCACCGGTTTTTCCTCATGTAATACAGACCCAGACTGCCCTCTGGAGGTCAAAGCAATAAAAGGAGGGGTTGAGCCCACTATGACAATGATTAATGATATTAAATATTTTTGAAACATGTATGGTCTACCACAAGGGCTTCATTTTAAAATTTTAAAATTCAATATTGTGGATACACAACTAACAAAATCAAAATTTGTCATTATTAACATGCTGTTGTTCAATTTATTAGAACATTTCCCTTCAGATCAGGCACAGAAAAAGACAGGAAAAAAAGAGAAGATAAGCAAGTTTGTAAGAATTCAAGTTTGACCAAAAATAAAGAGTGTACAGAAAAAGAAATATGAAAAATGGTGAGAAAAGCATGAGCGTCTCCATGCAGTAACAAATTACTACTGTTAAGAGTTGTGACCTATTTCCTTAACATGAATACAGGTGACAGCGGTCGGAGGTCGTATGTGAAAGGGAGAACTGGGTGTTCACCTTGTTCAGCTCCTCTGTTCGTTGAAACGTCCAGGTGAAGGTGATGGTGTTGTTGTTCTGTATCAGGTACGAGTAGGATTGTTTCCTGTTACTCCCTGTCCAGTGCTCCACCACGTCATTGTTCCACGCATTATAACCCTGCAGGGAAAGACATCTCATGTATGCATATGTCACAATTGCTCTCCAGTAGGGTTTTATTCCGATGGCTGTTTGATCTCATGTATAATATGCTTCACCTAAGTGATACCAAAATATTTCTATCTCTCCCAGCTGGTTGGTTATAGAATAAAATCTCAAGACTTGAGCGTTCAAAGCCCCTTTTTTGCAGGTCTGACATGTAAAGAAAAACAACCATTCTTTGTCACATGAATAAGCACAATTCAGAGTAACCGATTAACCTGGCGTGATTTTGGGAGTGGGAGGAAGCCGGGGGTACACGGAGAGAAACCCCACGCAGACAGACCTGCAGGCCATTATACTGCACTTTTTCCAATGAAGTCTTTTTTGGTCATTTTTAGCTGTTCAGATTCACAGACATTTTTTTGTATATGTTTTGTGTACATGTATCCATCCTTAAGAACACAGGAGACAAAAGAGGAAAACGCTGTCTCACCGCCAGGAAATAAAAATTTGCACTCGGCTGAGCACGAGGGTCTCAAATACAAAGGTGATACGAGACAGTTCACTGTGTTCGCTGTCTTTTGCCATGGACTGCGGCAGCCTGCAAATACATGTGACATTTCATTAAAGCGTTCTCGTGCTCAGGTGTACATACATAACATCCTGTTTCAAACAAACGTCAGGAGTTGGGAGGATAGCCTGTACACACATATCTGACTTTACCTGTATCCGTTGACCTTCAGCGTGAGTGTGAGGAAGTCTGTGTCCTGATCCCCGGGGGTCGTGTAAACATACTCTCCTGCCACCTCCCATGCTGTCACTATTAAAGATGAGAACAACAGTCACACACTGATATCAAGACTAGTAGTGCATGTTAAATAATTTCACTAAAAACAAGGATTAAAGTTAGTAAAACTGTCAAACTGTGACGAAAAAAACACAGGTTCACTCCCTCAGACCTGTGACTGCTTCAGTTGCACTTTAGATTACTTTAAATTTTTGTTTCTTGTACAATCCTTCAAACTCACGGCTACTAATCATGAACTTCTTCAGATGTGCTGATGATCATTAGATGATCAGCTGCCACGCTGCCCCCTCATATCTCACCTGTTCTTCGGCCGAAGTCGCTGAAGTCTTGACTGAAAGTGGAGCTCTTCATGTTGCTCGGCATTGTGTTCCACCATTTGTACTCAAAAGCCACCACTGGTTCTGTCCCGACAGGGCACTTGTCACAGGACTGTCAGTAAATGATAAGAATATATCGTGTACACACATATGTTACATGGTGTACTTGTACAAAATGGGAACGTGATGGCACTTACTTCACATGTCTTTAAATGAAATATTTTAGATGAAGGTGTAAACAATGGTGACGTAAAGTCACTTGTTATTTTTATCATATTTTTTACCAGATGTAGCTTTTTGAAATTGACGTTAGGTTGGTCAGCATTAGTCAGAACTGAACCTCAAATCACTTGAGGGAACGTTGGATAGATTCAGTATGAATTATAATTGTTTTTGATCATATTTAACATCAGGTTGTAACACCTAAGCCCACCAGCCTGACATGCAGTCAGACAGAAGTAAAAGGAGGCTACTATACCTGTCCCGTTTGAGTAGAACGCATCGGAACAGGGTTCGCAGGTCGAAGAGTTGGTGACAAAGAATCCCGGGTTACACGGCGGACAGGTTTGCTTCTGACCAGACGCAGGCAGCTTCACCGCTTTTTTAACGGCCTCACTGCAGATCTTGGGCTCAATCCACTTGTACATGAGTTGGGGTCTGTTATACACACAGAATACAATACAATACATGAACGAACAACACAGTCGCTCTGACCCATCTGCACCTAGTAGATGGCTGCAGCTGCCGGGGGACAGTATGAGTTCAAGTTCACGTCTGCTGAAGCTGCCCACCTTTCCCTTTGAATCACACGGGGTGTGGGTGTAGAAGTAATCACTGTTGGTACATGCAGGTCTCAGTTTGCAGCTGGCTGAACCAGGTTCTGTAAATGTTAAAGAAAAACTGTAAGATACAATGACACAACAAACATCTAAAGCAGTTGATGCAGTATGGAAGTTGCCTTAGACGGGCGTGATGACATCACCAGTAAAAATTTGCAAACCTGCATATTTGTTTCTTTCACACTGTTGGCAAACTGTGGCCCCCTTGTTAGAGTAGGTATCAGCAGGACAGGGGGAGCAACGAGCAGATCCTGGTTTTGCACTGTGGGTGCCCGGCTTACAATGAAAACACTCTGACGTGTAGGCCACCCCTGGAAACACACACTACGTGTTAATTATTAACAGAAAAATACAGCAGACTGGTAAGACAGACTTAGTCGACCTGAGATGGCGATGTTTCTTAACAGCACCGGTTTGACAGCGCTGCCAAGCAATGAGTATGAAGTAGTTCTCCAATACAGCACGTTGTTGCCGTTGTTTAACTCAACCTGTGTGGAAATAACAAAACAACAGGAGGGAAGAGAGTTCAGAGGCAAAAGGAGCATCAGAGCAACTTGGATGCTTGAGGCCTGAAGCTGCAAGTGGACAAACCCTATATTGGCTCCAGTTGCTGCCAGAGATCTTCATCCACCGACTCACAGAGTCAGTAGACTGACACTGGTCATTCTGTACCTGTATGTGGGGGGCAAAGGTGACCAAATATTCCATCTAACCGGCATATTGATCAGGGAAACGACCTAATATAACAAATAGACAAAATAGACAAATATCTATCTTGGAAACCAATTTGGGGTAAAGACACCAACGTCAAACCATAACTACGCCAATTTAACAATCATATTCTGCTGAATTTATTCTGCATCTTCATTCTATCATCGCCACAAAATGGAAAAAGTGAAGAAGAGAATACATACAATACATTTAAAACTTACAAAGAACTCAAAGTAGATGCTGTTGTCAGGGTAGGAAATATTCAAAAAACACAGTTCCGGGTTTCTTCAGGCTCACAGCGTAGGACAGCGTGGCTGTGCACTCGTCTGTGTTTGAGGCTACATAATCCCCCTTTGGTATCCAGGTGGAGCTGCAGACACAGCAGTGAAGACATTGCTCTATGAGTTCAGTCATACTGCAAAGACAAAGTGCATTTGGAGTCAGTAAAGTGAGGCCCACGAACTTGGAGCAGTCTGTGTTGGTGTCCTCGCCATTGGTGTTTTTCCCCTGGGTCACAAAACCTGTGGGTAGCATGTCCCACTCGTCAAAGGCCACGCCGGTGCCCAAAGAGAAGGTTCCTGCAGCGCACTTCTGACACTTCTGTGTCCGCATGTCAAGGAACTCCCCTTCATTACAGGAGAAAGCTGCCAGAGGAAATATGGGCCACATGCACAGACTGACATTGAACAACACTGCAAAAGTACATATTGAGTGGGAAACTCACTGCACTCAGTGCCTTTCACTGGATCAGGGAGGCCTGTGCAGGTTTCAGCCTTGTTGGGAATGGCCACCCTCCATCGAGACCCCAGAACGTCACATTCTGTGTACTCAAAGTGATAATCGGACTGCCGAGACAAAAAAACAGCTGTGAGTTTCCCACAGCCGCTTTCACCAAATGCATGTAAGCATTCAGATGAGGAGGTGAGGCTGGATTTTTTTTTTTAAATGGTCACGAGATTGCTTTAGGTATCTAAAATTTTTACCAGGCCAACCTCTTTGCCAAACATGAGGAAAGACTAATATTTGCTAAGGAGCTTGTTCCAGTGTTTTTTTTTAATCTTGTAGGAAGTACTGCAACTCTGGGTTAATTTGCTTAGACAAAGAGAGAAAGGCTGATGTGTCCAACCCTTCTGTAAACACCTGAGTGTTGCAGGGTGACTTGAACCCCTGTAATTGTTTGTCAGGGCTTTGACTGACACCTTTTGGAAACACAATGGGTGACCAACACCCATACTGTTTTTATTTGGGATGTGACACAATGTTCATGGTTATCTTGTTGATCTTTCACCATCTTAAACAGGACCATTAATACTGAGCATGGTGTTATCATAGGATCTGGTCATTGGTCAACACACCAGGCTGTGATATTCTGAGGAAGGTCACTTGGCAGTCTAAATCCAAACCCACACACAGCTTTGTGGGATTAATAGTTAACAGATACACACAAGCAGCAGCTGCCCCTCTGTGTTTTCCATTAGAGTTGCCATGCACTCTGGTTTAAGATATCGGATGAACAAGGGCCTTGTCGGGAAGATCTGATGTTAAAATGGATCATGTGTGATCCTTTTGACAAACAATCAGGTAACCAAGGCAACGGAACATCATGACCCATGAAGAGCAGCTGGGAAACCAACTCACCTGATGAATGCTTCGCTGCCTTACATCAACTTTAAAAAAAAATAATTCTCAAATATGTATGAAATACACACACATACACATACACACTGGTGATGTATAATGTATACTCATAAAAACATGCTCAGGCCGTTGTTATGCAAATTAAAAACAGACACAGACAACAGAGGCTGTAACATATGGAAGTCCTGAAACAAACGTACATAAACATAGAGAAGTGAGAAGTGAGATAAACTGAATGTAAATTTACTTGCTACAGAAAAACATGTTCATTTCCCGCACACAACACCGGAGAGAGGTAAATGGTAATTGTTTAAAAATGAATTGAACCCCTCATTAAATATTTCCAAGTAAGTTGTAACACAATCATTGTAAGACACTCTCGTCATAGTTCTTATACATATCTGTAATAGCCTTTGGCTGGCGTTTAAAATGTGCAGAAACATAATAGTGATTATTTCTAAAGCTGGATAATCTTTCTTTTAAAAGCCTTCAACATTCTGGAGAGTTTCTGAACGCCTAACAGTCTGTTCTATGCACAGAACGTATTTTAGATGGAAACGGACTGGGTGTTTTATTTTACAGCTAACAATGATGGATGCCCTCACCTCTTTGCACATGGGCAGATCCGCCAGTGTGTGTGCACAGAGCAGCCACAAAAGAACGCTCAGGTGAGTCGGCTGCCGGTGCATCGTCGCCTCCTGTCAGTGCTGAAGTGATGGAGATGGAGGAGCAGAGGGTGAAGGCGCCCTGAGGTGCTGGAGGCGCCGCCTATACCTCCACAAACAGGGGAGGTGTTTGGCTCTGGTCTGTCTGATACCTGACTGCTGAACCAGAGGAGGCCTGTTCCATTACTTAAAAATAATAACAATTATTATATATATATTGATAAAAAAATAATAACATAATCGCAATAATAATAATAATAATAATAATAATAATAATACATTCTGTTTAAACAGACGGGCCGCTGCTGCGACATTTCACCTGGTTTCTCGACATTTTCCTGCACCACTGAGTAAACTGAGACCAACCAAGTTTTTAATCGTCATCGTAGTTTTATTGTGAAAGCTTACGACGGAATACGTTGGCTGCTTCGAAACGACGTTTGTAAATGTCCTTATAACCGTTGGCCAAGCTGAAAACTACGATCAGTGATGACAGCAGGATGCGTGATGCTGCTCAATTTGTCCTTTCGATGACATCTAGTGGCGACATAGGATACTGCAAAGACATTTCTGAAGAATGTGAGTGATGAAGACTGGTCGGCCGCTTGACTCTGAACGTATACTGCTGTGTTAGTGAAGTAGTATCGGCTGGTTCGAACCATGATTCAGACACATGATTCCCTCAGTCAGTAACTTCTTACGTCATACGCCGTGTTACTGTTTCCGGACCAAAGCAGTTTCGTAGCTTTGGTTCAAGGGAAATGCTGCTCCGACTTAATGAGCTCGTACCGGAGCATCGGTGTCAGATGACCACCACCAGTATTTATGTTACATTTATGTTTTGTTAGCTGCTGCCATTAAGTATGTCGAAAAGAGACCCTTTTCCTAACCGAACGTTTGAAAACGACTTCACCCTGGGCGGCTTCCGGCCGCGCAGCGGGTCAGTCTGTGGGGATGACAAGTAAAAGAAGATAACAATTAAAAACGGAGTTCACTAAACATACAGCACATCATTATTACATGATTTTTCCGATGTGTCAGGCTGATAATATCACACTGTAACATGAATGTTGAAATGTATTCAGAGACTCAGCCCCCTTCCATTATCAGTGTATTGACAGCGATCTACCAGTAAACTGTCAGGCATCAGACCAGGTCCTTATTTGAACCTGATTTGTAATAACTTTTTCATTTGTTCCATAAATTTGTTCATGTCCAAATGTGTTTCTTTCCGTCGCCACAGAAAGCCACTTTCAGTAAACCAACACACATCGCTCAGACCGAGGAACCCTGGAGTCGTCTATATCGTGCAGCCACGTGTTCCAGCACCCAGAGGAATGCTGCACATTCTCAGAATAAGGTGATAATTCATTTCCAGGTGAACTAAACTAGGCCATTTTGTGGCCAGTGCACTTTCAGTGCGAGCACCAAGACTCTCCTCCCTGACTCAGGTTCCAAAGGACAGCCTTGACATCCACCTAAGCTCCATCTACAATCATCACAAGAACATCTTTTGGGTTAAGAACCAAGTTTTATACCAGAGGAACACCGTCTGTGAAGACAACACGTGAGTATTGTTGTTTAGGACTGAGGGCTGTGTGATTTCAGGGGGTGAAGTCCCATTGTGTTAATACATTGTCCTGTCATTAAACAGGACAGCTGATCCAAATGTGGGCAAAGTCATCACCCTGAAAAGCCTTTGTGAAGAACACATCAGAGTGTGGGTCGACCCACAGCGGCGCTCCATTTACAGCCAGAGGTGGTGAAGCCAGGTGAAGTTCTATGTGGAGAACCAATGTGGCCTTTTTACACTGAGTTGTTCCAGGGAGCACCAAGACATCGCAAACAGTTCCATGGCTGCAGTTTTATTTTTTATTTGAAGTAAATGGCATTAACAATGCCCCTTCTGAG
>NW_027615599.1:0-32500 GCF_965212315.1 Lampetra planeri
CGTTCACCTTGGTGCTGGTGATGCTGGCGGTGGCAATCTTCAGCCCTTTCTTCTCAGCACCGACGGCTGAGCCGGTGGACACGGTCCGAAGCAGAAGCAGGTTGAGCCGATGAATCTCCACGGTCAGTTCCTTGTTCTGGTCGTACGTGACCTGATAGGTCCCCTCCTCTTCCTCGCCACCGAGCTGTGGAGTATGTTGCACTGAAGATGTGGAGATGCTCTCTTCTTTTGGGAAGGACTTCTGGAGGAACTTCAGGAGCTCCACCATGGTTTCGGGATTCAGGATAATGTCCAAGTTGTTGACCTGCATGCTGGTCACCTGCAGGGAGCTGTCAAGGTTCATGGAGGGGCAGTCGGAGCTCACAAACTGATGCTCCAACTTGATGAGGGCCTCCTGGTTTCTGAGCAAGGAGCTGAGGTCAGATGTCCTGTCCATCAGTGTACCTGGGGACGACTCAGCTCGGTGATGCTCAGGAGACCGGCTGTCACTTGAAACCGGAGAAGAAGGCTGGCTCTCTCTCAGACTGCCGCTTGGCACGTCGAAGCTGAAATGTTTATGAGAAGCCACCAGGAGGTCGAAGTCAGAGCCGTAGGTTTGGAGCGTGTCCACCAGAAGAAGGCCGTGCACGGTGAGGGACACTTCGGCGTCATACGGCCGCTTGACGAAGTGAGCATTCGTGCCAAAGACTTTGAGAACGGAGATGTAGCGGCCCTCGCTCTCCACCCCCAGCTGCATGTAGTTGATGTTGAACTCAGCGAGCAGCAGACGCGATTCCACCAGGACTTCTCGGGTGTGCTGCTCTAAGGTCATCACGCTTTGGGTCCGGCTCTTGGCCGAACCCTGTGAGAGCTTCCAGGAGCTGTCCTCTCGGTGGAAGATCTTGTCGTGACGGAGGGAACGGGGGTCAGGGAACCTTGTGCTTCTCTCTTGGCCTTTGTCTTCTTCGCTCACGGCTGGACCACTCAGCCTCGCAAGACAACTCCGAAGAGCTATCATCTTCTCCAGGTTGATGTGGACCTTGAGGTCCGGTAGTGTTCCTGACAGCACAGCTCCGGGGAGCTGGGGGTCCGACGTGTAGCGTAGTCTCTGCTCCAGCTGCAGCAGCACATTGAACTTCTCCACCACGTGCGTGGGCCCCACCTCGCTCTCCTGAAGATGCTTCCAGCTGTCCTTGTAGCGCCCCACCATTATCTGCATGTCCTTGAAGGACAAGCAGTACTTCTCATACAGCTTCCTGCTGTAAACCTTTGTGCTCTCAGGGGAGCTGAGGCTGGGGAGATCAGGACTTTTGGGCCATTCCTTACAGGGCATGTCAGGAGGCGGAGACGCTGGCGGGGTGGCCAGAGGCGTCTGGTATTCGTCGTCGCTCATATCGTCCCGGTCTGACTGAGCGTTTTTTGAGCCGGCTTTGGTGTCATCTGCAAAGAAAAGCAACAACGTTTGGGTATGAGATGATTCAGACCTCATAGGCAAAGCCGCACTGCAAAAATTCTAAATACTTACTCAGAAAATTTGTCTTTTTGATTTTTGATTTGAATTTTGATTACAATGTCTAATTTCTAGTTTTTTAAAAACATTTGTTTGCACTTGAAATGTGATTTTTTTTTCATTTCGAACATTCAAAAGAAAGTCACATGCCCAAAAAGACAACTGCAATAACCTTATAATGTTTAAAGTGCATTTCATACCTCTTTTTCATTTCTTTTCATTTCTATACCTCGTGAAAGTTTTCCCCTTATCTCACTTCCCAGATTGCCGAATATTTTCACTGTTCCTATTTTGCTCATCCAGTGTATTCCACAAAAATTACACCACAAACAAACATGCACATGCTTTTGTGTGTTGTGCGAAAACCGCACCTCTCAGATCACAACCCCCCTCTTTGTACATGAACATGTTTCTTGTTAATAGGAATTAGATTATTTCTTACTTTGAACGTATGTGCAATTTTGAAATAATCGTTAAGACTATAAGACTTGGAATGACAAATTTTGAAGAGAAAGAAGACAAATGAACGAATTTTTGCAGTATGCACTGTAAACACTGTCTGCTTCAGATTTCACCTTGAGAGTTGGTCAGGATGATCCTGCCCAAATCCACAACCACCAACATGGGGTCTCCTGACTGGAAATCATCCGGGAAAATCACCTGAGGGGCACTGATGTTCAGTTTCATGGTCCAACGCTTACTGTTTTCCTACAGATGAAAGAAAACAGTGATTTATCAGTCGTCACATTTCGTTTCATTATTTTGTATAATTTGTACTGTTCATTAATAGTTCCATATATATTATAGGCTGCCTGGAGATACTGGGAAATGCATAAGGACCTACACTCAACACATTTTTATTTTACAGAAAAGAACTGTACGATTATATCATTATACCACGGTCTGGTTGAATACTCATCTCTGATTGGCTGGCAGCTGTGTGTTAAAACTGTTTAATGCACATGGTAATTCAGCTCCAGGTTAACTATTCTAAGATTAACCAGCTGTCAGCGGTAACAACAACTGGACATTTGATGAGGAAAACAAGCAAACATTTCTTTACACTTGTTTGAGAGGAAAAGAATTTTGATGAGTGCTAAGCTGTAGAAGAAATAGAAAGAGAAGAAAATAGAAATGTCCAAGCAAAAAAAGGGAACAGAGTTAGAGACGGATAACACATGAAAACATGAATTAATGATCCATTTCTGTTTCTTTCACTGCGTCAACCCCCACCTTTTCAGTTTTCTTATGTGTTGTTTATAATTAAATGAACCAGTTGTTATTGTGAAAGGAGTGGAAAACAGAAAAATCCCTACAAATCCACTAAATGACCTACAATAAACTCTCCAACAAGCAGCTGATCGATGGTTTGTCGGATCTCTGCCTTGGTCTGCATCTTCAGCTTGTTGTACTGCCTCCTGGCAGCCTCGGCCACTCTCAGCTCCAGCTCGGACTGGTACCCAAAACCTGGGAAAGGAAAAAGGTGAGAATAATAAAATCATCTGGCTTTGGAGAAACCTCATTTCAGTACGTGTGTTCACAATATATATGGCAACTTACAGAAGAAACAGATATTTTATTACTGCTCATATTCTTTTAGGACCTGCAGACATCTAGTTTGTTTCATTCCAAAGATTCTCCTGCTTGTCCCTTACTTCTTCAAAAACTTATTGAAAACGGCTTGAAAAAATTCAACTTCTTACTAAGAATATTATTTAATTATCTCACTACTATTAAAAAGAAGTACTAAATTGTTTTTAGAGTTTTTAAATTTTCACTTAAAGTAGAAAAATCTGCCCCTTTTCCACTGGCAGGTTTTCGTCTGTTTATTTCAAGTGAAAACTGACTAAAAACAAGTTATTTTTTCGGGTGATGTGTCTTAATTTAAGAGATTTCATGACTGGAAATGAGACATTTTGATAAGAATTTTTTGCAGTTCAGGACGTCCCTTAGCCAGGTTAGGTCGGTCTGAGCACCCACCTGAGGTGTGCACTCGTCCCTTGTAGAAGAACTCGGTGACTTTCTTGATGGCCTGTGGGTTGTAGATGATGTTCAGCGGACTGGTGTTCACTTCCAGTCTCCTCTCAAACTTAAACCTCACAGGGTTTCGCTCGTAAATCATCTCAAACACCGGTGGCAGAGAGGACTCTGCTCCGCAGCCTGACAACACACACACACACACACACACACACACACACACACACACACACACACACACACACACACACACACACACACACACACACACACACACACACACACACACACACACACACACACACACACACACACACACACACACACACACACAGCACAGATTGGTGTGAGAACATGATGTACAACTGGAGGTTTAACACACCAACATGACAAGCACAATCAGACATGTCACACTACGACTTTACTTATCATCAACACTGGAACCCATCGGAGCCAGGTCACATCTGTTCTACAGACACCCGTACCTTCTTTTTTCAGGACATTTATTGAGGTTCACCTCTACTGGTCTGAACTGTGGTTAAATGCTCCGCACATTGATTCATTTCTAGTCTGAAAGGAACTGAACCCACTCTGGGGACAGGTGGGAACAGACTGAGGTTATGAACTGACAGGAACTATGGGATGTGTTGATGACACACAAAGAGAGAGAGACAAGACACACACAGCCAGACAAGGCGAAACACGCACGCACGCACGCACGCACGCACGCACGCACGCATGCACGCACACACAGACACAGACACAGGTATCGGAGGACTTTCGCAAGTACTTGTCTACAGTATCGGTTTCAATACTGACGCTAGTATCAGGGTCGATGTTGACGCTAGTATCGGGGTCGACGCTGATGATAACGGTGCGCCCTGAATTTCATTTATTGTTCATATTCTTCTTTCTTTCCAGCAATTCCAACATCACAGCAAACGTTACCTGAGCTGCTGCCAGACTGTCCAGTTTGCGTGTTGGTGGCAACGACGACTTTGTCCTGCACGACACAACATACACAACTTTTACAGATCACAGCATGCTGCTGAGGACGATGGGGTCACTCAGTGGTTTTACCGTTTTTGGAGACACCAGGACAGGGAAGATGGTCCCCTGAGTGGTCAGGTCCCTCAGGAACAAACCGCCGAGCTTCACAGACAGCAGGGACGACTCAGAGCGAGGGAGAGACTCCACCATCACCTTCACCCCTGAGACAGTCATAAAATAAAGTTCTGTTTTACTCCCCACATCACATGCTGTCTGATAAGTTGGTCTAGACTCTAGAGCCTGGAAGGTTTTGGACCATCAGCTTCTTACAAAAACAGTGAACGCGACTGGTCACATGTTGCTCCCTGAAAGCTATTACCAGAGCCAGGGGATCATGTGACAGAGGCAGAGGAGGAGAGAGATGTTACTTTCCCTGTCCCTAAAGACTAAGTGTTTGCAGTTCTACATTCACCACAAACACAGTTTATCTGATAATCAGCACTGGAGGTATTCATCCTCTACAACCTTCAGTCTGAGGCCACATCCACACTGAGACGGAAGCAGAATAGATTTAAAAACGTTCTCTGTCCATACTGAATCATCTCCATTAATGCATGTCTCCACACAAATCCAGTGATTCCACTGTAGTACATCCTCCAGGCCTGTAGGTGGCTGTAACCCGGACAAAGAAAAACACCATGAAAGAGAAGAAGACATAAACCAGGAGCTGGAAACAAACACAGGAAGAATGTGAATGGAACCAAAACGAGACAAACAGACATGTCACATCCAACACAGTGAGACGCTGTTGTTGTTGTTGTTTTTAGGCTAAGGAGAGGAGGAGCTATGATGTCATCAGCTCAGGGAGTGTCTTGTGATGTGTCTTCTTCTTCTTTCGGCTTGTCCCTCTTCAGGGGTTGCCACAGCAAATCATCAATTTCCATCTTTCCCTGTTCTCTGTATCCTCTACTCCTCTTCTGTTCTCTCACTGTCCCATCTCTTCTTCGCTAATTTCTTTCTCTGTACACTCTCCTGAACCTCAACATTCCACCACCAGGTTTCCTTGTCCTCCTTTCTCTGTCCTGAGGCCATACCTAGCACCTTCCTACCTCCGTAATCACTGTTGCTGTAGCCTCCCAATCATCTGGGAATTCCTCAACACGGCCCAGCACTGTCCTTACCTCCTTCCTGAATTCTTCACAACATTCCTCTTTCCTCAATTTCCACCATTTGATTTTCTTTTGTGTCTTCACCCTCTTCCTTTTCCTCACCTCCATCACCATCTTACACACTACCATCTATACCTACCTACACTCTCTCCTGGCACCACCTTACACTCGCTAACCTCCCTCAGAAGACCTCTTCTACATAGGATATCATCTACATGTGTAGACCTGCCTCCACTCTTGTAAGTTATCAAGTGTTCTTCTCTCTTTTGGAAATAGGTGTTTACCGCTGCCATTTCCATTCTCTTGGCGAAGTCTTCCACTGCCTGTCCTTCCAAGTTCCTATCCCTAAGGCCAAACCTGCCCATCACTTCATCATCAACTCTGTTCCCTTCCCCTACATGACCATTAAAGTCTGCTCCAATCACTACTCTCTCTCCTCTGGGAATGCTCTCTATCACTCTATCTAGCTCATTCCAGAACGTTTCCTTTTCTTCTAACTCACAGCCCACCTGTGGGGCATAACTACTAACTACATTCACCATTACTCCTTCTATCTCTACCTTCACACACATCAACCTGTCTGACTCTCGTTTCACCTCCACCACATGCCTAGCATACTCTTCCTTAATAATCACCCCTACCCCATTCCTCTTCCCATCTAGACCATAACAGAACAACTTGTAGCCTCCTCCAATGTTTCTTGCCTTGCTGCCCTTCCACCTAGTCTCCTGCACACACCAAATATCTAATCTTCTCCTCTCCTTCATGTCAGCTAATTCTCTACCTTTCCCTGTCATTGAACCTACATTCAAAGTTCCTAACCTCAGACTGATCCTTCTAACCTTCCTCTTTTGCCTCTTTTCCTGCACCAATCGTCCCGGGCCTCGACCGATCTGGTTTGGAAATCATTTTGATCACTTGCATACTTGATTTGGCCAAAGTTTTATGCCGGATGCCATTCCTGATGCAACCCTCCCCATTTATCCGGGCTTGGGACCGGCATCAGGCAACAATGGCTTCCGCAACTGCTCCCTAGTGGCTGTGTGGCCTGTCTACACTGCAAAAAATGTAAATCTTTCCAGGACTACTTGTCTTATTTCTAGGTAAAAAGTCTCTGTACACTTGAAATCAGACTAAGTTTTACACATTTTTCTTTGTTTCAAGCAAATGTTCGCTTGAAATAAACAGAAACTTCTATTATATATAATTTTTTTATATATATAATATTCTGAGTAAGATTTTGAGGTTTTGCAGTGAATGACGGGGGACAGAGAACATCATGATTGAAGTAGAATGAGCAGCGACGTGAAGACCTGCTGGAAACAGTCTTGTACCTGAGAACTCCAGCTGAATGACCCCACTCTCGTGCAGCGTGTCCTCCCTCCGGTCCTGGTGGAACAGAGTGACTCCGCCTTTTTCCAGTAAGAACTCCAGCCGAGCGAACAGGTGATCTCGCCTGGTAAAGGTGTTCAGAGTGTGCGAGTCCTCTAATGGGTCGAAGAGGTCTTCAGTCTCTGCTGGACAACAAGTCCACCAACAACTGTCACTGGTCAGGATCAACAACAATACTTACTAGGAATATTTGTCTTCTTTCTAATCAAATATTTATGGTCATAAAAGCTCTTTACACTTCAAATAAGACACAATGAAAAAGTAACAATCTTTACTTTAGGACGTAGAAAAATCTGCATTACAAATAAAGAAAATCTTGTTCCACTGGCAGATTTTTCTGTTATTTCAAGTGAAAATTATCCACAAACAAGTTACTTCTTCCGGTGATGTGACTGATTTTAAGTATAAAAAGATGACTAGAAATGAGACAAATATTCTTGTTAAACTTTTGGCAGTGGCTGCCGTTTGCTCGTTCTAAAGCGTCTCACCCAGAATGTCCCAGGAGGACGGGCTGGGCAGCAGCTCCTCAGGGACCTTGTCTGGGTCCTGGGAGTCTCCGTACCAGCCCCCCCAGCCTGGGAACCAGGACTGCAGGTACTGGATCATGCCAAGGCTGCTGCTCTTTGTGATGGATGTGTCTGGCGAGCAGGGCTGAGGGTCGCTGCTGGGCTCTCGCACGTTCTGAGACAGACCAAGACAAATGTCCGTCAGTATACGTGTCCCTCACACCCGCAGCAGATGTCATCTCACCTCCACCATTTCTTCCTGCTTCCGAAAGCGGTCATGGACGACTTCTCTCAAACTCTGCAGCTCCTCCAGCGTCTGCTCGTCCTCCACACGTCCTAGCTCGCTCTGATGCACATGTGACCAGACGAGTACATCAAATGTAGAAGGGTCTTCAGCTGTTACAGTCTACAGTGTTACACGCCTTCTATCTATGACTTTGTACCACTGTGAGGACAGACTGACACACAGAATTTGTGTTTTATTTCTCGTTTATGTGTCATTACTAGCTGCAACTAAAAATCAGACACATCACGGAAGTGACTTTTCCCCCTTGTGTTTCACTGGAAAAATGTACCAAGATGTTTTTGCTTGAAATAAGAAAGAAGCACTGGAGGATTTGTGTACTTTTTTTTCAGTGAAGATTTGCATCAAAAAAATGAAAATTGTCACATTTTTCAGGTAATGTGTCTTATTAAGAGTAAACAGATTTTTTTTAATGGAAATGAGACATTTTGATGAGAAATAACACAAATATACTTTAGGACATTTGCAGTCCACTGCTGTGCTGCAGCCTCCAGTTTGTCCTCGTTCACAGGATTCATGGAGGAGAACTTTACGCCCTGTTTCCACTCCACGATTCCGACTCAACTCGTCTCTGGTACCTGCTGCTCTTTTTGCTTCCTTCTCTGTCGAGGCTGATACTAAAACATGACGTCTGCAGACTGACTGCCTCTGATTGGTCACTGAGAGAGAGGGACGTACCACGGTCGTTCAGTGTACCACAAACAGATCAGCTTCATTGATCCATCATCTCCCGTTGTTCTGTCAAACCCACCGTCACCACTTTTACCTCCAAGTAGTTAATTATTATGTCAGGAAACGGGGACACATTTCTCACACTTAATGTTAATATCCTATCGAACATTGAACATCATCTAATCATGTTCACTCTCTTCACAATCCAGGGGAAAGACTGGAATTGTAATGGAAAAGTGGGGAACCACAGCGAGCAAAGTGGAGCTGGAGCCGTAGTGTGACGTCAGAGAGTGGTGGAGTACCTCCTCCTCCGGTGTCAGGACCAGCCCTTTGAGTGCTCTGAAGTACAGGCTGGTGTAGGTCTGAGCGTCTCTGGCTCTCTGCAGAGCGAAGTCCCAGCTGCCTCGATGCCGCTGCTCCCGGATCTCATGTAGGTTTGCCTGGATGGCAAAGACCCACCAGAGCCTGCAGCTGACACATCAGACAAACACAGGAAATACAAACCACAATTTACTTCAGTTACACGTCAGTCAAACATGGGAAAGGCTGACCACACTCACCACACACACTCACCACACCCACACCCACACCCACACACAACACACACACACCACACACACACACACACACACACACACTCTCCTCTCTCTTCTGTGATTGGCTGACAGCCGTGCATTCAAACCATTTCATGCACACATCGACCAGCTCATGTGTAACATGTCTAATATCCATCTGTGGTTCGACCTGTAACAGTGGAAACATTAACCTGAACACGAGTAGCAGCTGTCACGGTAACAACAAGTGCAGCTTTCAGTGACAGCGGTAAAAACACCGGGACATTTGATAACAAACGAGGAAATGGACCATTTGAACATTGAATTACACTTGTTGGGGGAGAACAAGAATTTGACAACAAGAGAGTTGAAAGCCACGACACAGGGGACAAGAACCCCCCCCACACACATATACTCATACACACACACACACACACACACTGAACTTACTTCCCACTGACTGGGACTTTGGGTCTCCACCTACGGTAAAACATCTCTCTCTCTCGTCGATCCAGTTCTTTGAGGAACGCCATGATCTGCTGGTACTGGACCTGAGAGACACACAGAGTGTGTTCTCATTCACGTACACCCTCTGTCCTCACTCCCTCTGTTTCAGTCCCTCTGCTGTATTAGCAGCATTAGCTTTAGCAGCAGCTGTCTTTTATTGGCACACACACCTGAGACAAGCGTAGGGACATGGGCTCCAGCTGGACTTGGCCTTCGATCCGAGGGCTGCTTCTGGACCTCAGAGGCTCCTTGGAGGCATTTCTCCTGAGCAGCACGGAGGCACAGACGGGTTCGAAGATGTACTGGTGCTGCTGCATCTGCATACACTGGGTCATTGCATCCTATGCACGCACGCACGCGCACACACGCACGCACACACACACACACGCACACACACACACACACACACACACACACAACACACACAACACACAATAATGGTGAAAAGATTATTTCCTTGTGGATAATCATGACATCCCTAGCGCGGACACTGACCTGGATCTGATTGACGGGGAGTTTTCCCAGCATCTCACACTCTGTGTCCCAGTAAACACTGAATCCTTCAATCTCCAGCTGCTTCTGTCGGAGGAGCTTCCGGACCTGACGAAAGCAAAACACAGATGACATTGACATTTAAGACACAGAGAATGAGGTGAGTGATGCATTCCCACCAGAATGCAACAATTTGAAATCTTACCAAACATCTCTAATTTCTAGTAAAACTCTCTACAGTGTGAGGAGCAAGTATTTTTCTCATAACGTGTGAAAAAATGTCTAAAAAGTTACTTTCAGGTGATGTGTCTCATTTTAAGTGCAAAGAGATTTTTTATGACTGGAAATGAAAAATTTTTACTAGAACTAGAACAAATATTCTTGGTAAGGTAAGTTTTTTTGTTGTCATCATTTGTAGAATCTAAGTTTCGAGAAGATTAAACGAGTACTTGCCGTCTCCCGGGACGGGTTCTGGGCAGAGATGTTGTTGATGCAAACTCCGAAGGAAAATGGTTTGTGTGGGTTGGAGAAGTCGTCCTCAAACCTCAGGTGGACGTCCTGGATGTTGAGCTGTGGACACAGGTCATCATCACTTTCATCTCATCATCATTCATTCACTGGATTCAACTGTGGTGAAGGAGCTGCAGACATGTAAATCTCTGCCCACAGTGTATTCAACACCACCAGCATACTTTGGAGTACTGAAATGACAGGACTATCAAAAAACATCCAACAATTCCTGAAAGCTGTTGGCTTCCATTAATGACCATGGAATGCAAATGACTGACTGGCTTCCAGCAACAAAGCAAATGGGATGACGGTAATGACAGCAACATGGCTGCACTGCAAAATACAGTACAGTTTCACTTCAGCTTCAGATCTGGTGCTGGAACGAGCATGTTCCTGAAGCTGGTTGATCATCAAACTCCTCCTCAGACAAAACAACAGCAGCAGCATCAAGCTCACCTCGATGTTCTCCACAATCCCAGTGACCACAGAGGCGGTGACCGAGTACCAGTAGGACTCTCCTCTCTGCTCGCACTCACTCTGAGCGAACACATCAAGCACACAGCAATCAGTGTGTCAGTCACAGCGAGAGAACGATAAACATCACTGACACAAAGTCTGTGGATTCATTCACATTTCACCTGAAAATGTCATCCCCAGATAACATACCGATCTGAAATGTGCTCAGTTTGTGACATCTGATGCATGGTTTTTATGCTGGAAACATCTGGATCAGCTGTTTTTACACTGTTTGATGGAAGTCTAAACCCACACAGCAAAAACCCAAAATCTTACCAAGAATACTTGTCTTATTTATCGTCAAAAATATATAATTTCTAGTAATAAAATACGACAAATCAGCTGAAAAAGTGACTTGTTTTAGACACTTTTTCCCTTGTTTAAGTCTGACACTGAGACAAGGTTTTTTCGCTTGTAAAAAAAAAATTGTCCCACTGGCAGATTTTTCTACAATGTGAAATCTACTAAGTGAAATTTTTCTTGAAAAAAAAAGATGTAAAAAGTTAGATTTTCTGGTGATGTGACTTATTTAAGTGTAGAGAGATGTTTTAATCATAAAATAAACATTTTGACCCGAAATAAGACAAATATTATTACTAAGAATGAGGTGCAACGGGACGGTGCAGATCGTTGACTGGAATCTCCGGTCTGGACTTTACATGGACAAACAAACACTGGTTCTAAAATCCTACTTTGAATTTGTCCTCGAGCGCCTTCAGCAGGTATTTCTTGCGCTGCCTCTCCTCCTCTTTCTCCTTCTCGGCATCATACTCCTGCAGCTGAGCCGGACCGATGATCAGGTTGAGCTGGGACATGGAGATGACCCAGGGGTCACTGTGCGGCCGGTAGAAAGGGATCTGGAGCGTGATCTTTCCAATGAAGCCTAGGAAGAGACATAACCTCGGCTTTCATTAGTCAGCTTCAGTCAAGGCCGGTCAGAGTAGAACACTGAACTCCACCACATGAACAACACTGGGAGGATGTCTCACCTGCTTTGACCTCGAAGGGCAGATCAAAGTCTCGGAGGGCGTCTTTCCTCAGAGGGAGATTCTCCAGCTCCACCGCACCTGAGGAGCAGCTACAGGTATGACTTTGAACCCACTGCACCCGCTACTTCAGCTACACTGACCCAAATTACAACAGTCCCTCCACGCTCATCAGTCAGTTTCTTTCACTGCAGAATCTCAAAATCTTACCAAGAATTGTAGTTTTATATCAAATCAAAACAGCTCATTTCTAGATGAAAATAAGACACATCACATCAGGTAACTTGTTTTTACGTTCAAGCAAATTTTCACTTATAAAAAGCAAGCGTTTTCTTATTATTACTATTATTATTTCACGTGAAATTGTGCTTGAAGCAGGTGAAAAAACAAGTTACTTTTTCAGGTGATGTGCCTAAAGGTGCTCCACGCGGACTCTGTGTAGAATGTCTGCAGTCATCAGATCTTCTATAGTCAAGCGCACGGCTGTGTAGTGGATTCCTGTGAAATTTCTGTCAAACTCTACATTTCCCACAATCCTTGCACATTCTTTATATTTTTCTGTCATGTGTCCTAAGGAGCTGTTCTGCTCAGAGTCTGCGCAATTGTAAATGCTCTGAGTTTACGTGACATGAAATAATTTTATAGAGCTCAGGGGGTGCACTGAATGATCCGGTGAACCATTCAGTGAACGAATCTTTTGAACTAATCCTTTACTGAACTGATTCATGTGATTCAGTACACCTAAAATACCACTATGAAACAAGGTCTTACCTTTGAGAAGAGCGATGGAGAGCTGATCTGTGTTCAAGTTGCTGACATATTTCCCCAGGTATGTGTTAAGCACCCAGGCAACCAGTCCCTCCAACATCCTGATGGCTCAGTGACGATCGGGAGAAGTTGTGGTGAGACAATAGTGAGAATGCAGGTCTCACTGGTGATGTTTCTAATGAACACAGGATACACACGTTTAGAAGTAAATGTGACATAATGTGCACTAAACCTCAATCCGTCCACACAGCTTCCAGTGCACAATAAAACATTTACAGTGTCCGTCATTCCCAATATTGGACTACTTTTAATATATGACAATTCACTGATTCAGTGGGTCGAATGGAGCAGGTATATGCACAATACTTCTACGACAATTATGCTGTTTGTAAATGGGAATAAATTAAACGAGGATCAGTCCGCTGTTTAAATTAGCAACATATTAGACAAAGCAGCCTCGAAGTGACAGTTCACATTACAGGTATTTAGAGACTGAGGCGGCTGACTGATCCTCCGCTGGCAGAGCACCATGTTCTCCATCAGGGCGTTAGCAAAGCAGCATGCTAACCCCACAAGTGTCCAGGTACACACTGACCAGAGCAGCATGCTAACTACACCAGTGTACCGTAACACACTCACTAGGACAGTATTTTAACTTGGTCACACTCACTACGACAGCATTCTTCACCTGTGGACAGGTTCACCCTCACCAACGCAGCATGCTTTGGTGAGTTTGTTCTGTACAGGTACACAACACACTCACCAAAGCAGCATGCGAACGTCACCTGAGTACAGATACAAACTCACCCCCACACACCGGAGCTCCTGGTCGGGCTGCTCGGCTACGATGAGTCCATGTCGTCCGGTGTCAGCGGGGGGTCATGTCCCGACACAAACACTCTGGACACAACTGCAGTGACACATAGCGACACACCTTGGCCCACCACCACCCCAAACACACACACACCCAACAGCAGACGAAGGACGTTCGGACCTCACAGACAAACGGCCACCATCGGCAGACAAGTAGAAACTTGTGACAGGACAAGGTTGTGCTGTTAAGCTAACTACTTTAGCTGCAGCTAGCATACGAACGCAGACAGCTCGCGGTGGACGCGGCGCAGTGGACTCAGTTAATCGTCACTGGTTCGACAGCTTGTTTTTGTATTCCAGCTCGTCGGAGTTTGTACCGCTGTAACATGAATGCAAACATTTCCTCACAATGTTGAACTTTGCGTGCATACTTCCGATCACGTGACAAAAACAACCCACTCCACCCGTGCTGCGCCTCTGGTGCGGCGCGGGATGATGTAACGTCAACGGCTTCCGGATGTGCACCGGAAGGACCAAACACATGGCAGCAGAGAGTAAAATATGTATTTTTGTTGAAATGGGGTTAGAGGTGTCAGGTGGTATTACAGTATTACACTCTGTTTGTGTCCTTGAAACAAATGACAATGTATTTTTGTGTTCAGAGTATAAAAGCAATATTCTAAAATATTTTACAACACATTTGTATGTGTACTGTTTGTGGAAAGTGTAACACTGAGCAAAAAAAGGCCTAATTCATTCTGAGGAATGGAAACGAAAAAGCGTTTTCCATTTATCACTGTTTTTTTTTTTTTAACTTGAGCACATCAGTGTTCCACTGGTTCTTAGAGATGTCTATTCATGATGGTTTGTGTGTCATTTGAAAACAAAATAACATTGTTTTGAAGGTAAAATTTCATTTGCAGTAGAATTGAGGGGTTTTGCCCTGTGTGTGTGTGTGTGTTTTTGATTTGTGTGTATAGCATACTATATAGAGAAAAACTGTAAGAATGGGGACACAGGCGGCATGCAGGACCCAAAAAAGCAAAAACTATCTAATATGGTAAGTAAAAGTAAAATAGGAAGTGCAATAGGTCCATCCTCCAACAAGGTCCAGAGACTGATCATTATCGTATTAGTTATAAAAATGAAAATGAAATGTTTTTTTTCCATTCTACAATGTGTGTCTGCCTGTAGGGGAATTTACAAACGACGTAACACACGCACGGACACAGGTGCTTTCATTTTCGTTCTGACGGGGAAAAAGGGGAAGAAGATAAACGTGTCGTGACTGAATTTCATCATAACGTCGAACGTCCCAGGTGAGAATCAAAGACTAACCAACTAACTAAGACTAACTTGAATAGATCGAACAGTTAGTGATCGTTTGCGCAGTTCTTGTGACCACATGTAACGGTTCTTTCTGTGGATACATGACGTCAGTCGGCAGCTGGGGACCGGAGGACGGGACCGAGGACGGGAGAACCGGGGGAATCGGCAGGGGGGCTGGACCGTGGACTGGACCGGGGGAACCGTCTTGGGGGCTGAAAAAGGACCGTCTACAACACGGATGGCGCGTTTCCACGACACAGTTCCAGCTCCGCTCACCTCCACTCTACTCGGTTTGGTTCCATTCAGGTGCTTTTCCATCACAATTCAGTACTTCTTCGATGTCGGTGTGACGTCACATCTGGATGCGCGACACGTTGTTTGTTTTATTTTTTAAACACATAAGCATTGTGGAACATTGAGGAGATGGAGAAGCTGCGAAGACCGACGGTGAGAAAAGACAAATAGCAGGACATGATCACCGACACGGACCGGTGCGTCTCTCCGTCCGGTTCCGTGCAGCTCTGAAAATAAATGTTCAAACCAATGTTGCCAACTCCTCAGTAAGGAGAAAGAGCTACCGGCTGTCCTAAAAGTAGATAGAAGTCTTTAAATAATGTGATGTCATCACCTCGTTTCCATAATTGAGCGACGTGCGTAAATATAATGGAAGTTGTAGGAGAGTGTAACGTCGTTTAGAGAGATTCAAAAATGAGTGAAAAACCCACCCTAGGAGCTAGAAACTAACTTATGTTGCTTCAACTTGTCAGAATATCATATTTAATCAAAAGACTTTTAGTGAGTGAGTGAGTAAAATACAGTGATTTATTTTCCTTTTAGTTTTAGTTTACTCCAGAAGTACACATTACATCTACTTGTCGCTCTGCCAGCAGAGCAGGATCAGCGGTAGCTTTGCGCATGCGCGATTCATTTGCAGTATGGAAGGGGTGAAGAGCTCCTCCTCCTCGGCCCTGACTGGTGACTGTAACTGCACTGAGGTGGTGCTGCTGTAAGAATCACCGCGAGTGTGATGTATTGTAGTCATGAAGAAACAAGCAGAGTCGGACTGAACAGTGCTTATTGGTTCCGGTTCAACCTATCAACACAGTCTAACCTTATATCACCATCTAGTGGTGATCCCAGTACACAATAACACCATGCATGACATCTCCCTTTCTTAAGCTTCTTTTTTAAATTGTTAAGCCAATTACTCTGAACAAACAAGGGTCAGTCAAAACAAAAGAAATCTTTGCAATTTCTCCCAGTATCTCAAAGGAATTCTTGCCATCTCAGTACACCCACTGGCTGGGGCCTGAACCACAAAGCTCGATTAATAAGTCAGTCCTGGATCAACTCCATTGATCCAGGACTGACTTAGCGAGATCATGGCGATGAGGATCATCGGTACCACGAAGCTGGATATCAACTCGCTTATTCAATCCAGCTTTGTCTCAAGACCCGTGAATGCGCACGTACAAGAGGTGTGTTCAGAGGCAGCCGACCAATCACAATCATCAGCGCACGAACGGGAGACCGAGCGCCTCACGCTGGTCACAGAGGGTAATGTTGGAAAAGTAGGGGGAGAAGTCAGTGATTGTAGAAAAGACAAACACAGTGGAAGATGCCAGAAGAAGACAAAGCAGCTGGCAACACATCTCAGACTGTGTAAATGTGTACGTTGTTCATTAATTCCTCAGTGAACCTACAACATCCATGAATCCCTTGAAATCATTGTTTTTTCCCCATTAAAAGAACAAACATAAAAACACTAAAGCATCAACTTTAGTATTGAAATTCAATTCATTCATATCAATATATCAAGTTGATTGTATTAGGAGACTATGAAAACCCACGAGTCGTCAGGAGGCTGAGAACGGGGACAAAGGGTGTTTGACGGACTAAAAAACTACAGGCTCCAATGTCTGCTGTTTACTTTCATTTATTAAGTATAAAATCCAAACAGTGAATCCCACAGTTTAAAACACAGTGCAAGAGAGTGAGCAAACAAGCGGTCAGCAAAAAGTAGGACCCCCCCCAGTTAATTCATACATTCCGCTGGTAAAACAGCTGATTTTACTACTTCCCTAAAGTACCCCCCCACCTGACTCCTCCTCAGATGTGACACAAAGAAGGAAGCTACCTGGACCTACAGTCTGAATCAAATCATCTGATGGATCTGTGTTAGAGATGATCAGGGACAAAGAACAAAAATATGTCCCTCTTCAATAAAGAAACCCCATGAATGAAGTGTGGAGATGACACTGTTCACATTTCCTTCACTGAACCACATGTATGGAAAGTGTCTCGTGAAGACAACAAACTCATCTTTTAAATCAGTGAGGTGTTTCTGATCAGTCGCCCCACATCTCACACTGAATAAAGGAAACGGCCCGTGACAAAGAACCTCAGGTTAATGTAGACCGTCTGTGGTCCAGGGTGTGAGAATCTGTAAAATTTAGTGAGATTTAACGGGTTAAATTGGTCCCAAAAGAAACCTCAATTGCTGTTATTGCAAAAATGTAATCCATAGCACATTTAATGATTCATAGCTAATTTTGAAGCAGCTAATTTTGAAACTTTTAGCAAAACAACTCCAATACTCACTCAAGAGGAAACCACTACAGACTGTGACTCAGATTGCTTTCTTGTACCTACAGGTGATGATCTGGCAATTCAACAGAAAACTTCACAGGCTTTAATACAGGCGAGGAGGGACAGGTGAAACAAATCAGGTAATAAGGGGAGGAAGAGCAAGGTGGCAGGAATGAACACAAACAGGTACTATCAAAATAAAACATGAAGTGGCAAAACAAAACAGGAAGTTGATACATGAAATAACTGGAACTTGACCATCATGGCCCAGCAGGGAAAAGCTGTTCAACTTGGAGCATATATACTGTATATGATATTCTGTGCATCATGGAAAGCCCATGAATGATAGCCTACCAAGAGAAAAACATTTGTTTTTTAAAATGTATTAATATTAAAAATACAGTATATATTTGTTACACGTGTGATCAACCTTTGTAGATCTGTTTTGGAAGTGTAGGGGATGCCGTGGTTATCAGTACCACCATGTCCATGATAAACTCAATATTGTTCATGAAATTAGCCGTTCCAACGTACAGCTCTGTGCAAGATGTGTGTAGAGGCTGTCTTGATTTTCCTCTGTGCTGAGGTAGACATTGTGTTGTTTGAATCACCACTGATTGACCATCCTAATTCACAATTTCATTGAAACTGAATTGAAATGAAAACAGGCATGAAATGTCAGTAACATTTAAAGAGTAACTTACCCCCAAACCATTTTTTTCAGTTGAAAACTGTTTTAACTGGGGGTTTAATGGATTTTATTATGGATTCTGGTCTTAATCTTAACATTGTAGTGAAAACAGTTTGGTGGTGACGTTCACCCTGAAGCTCCTCCTGCTCCACAGTACTATACAAGATTCCTTCCTCTATTGATTATATTGTATATTGTATTATTGTTATATTGTTAAAATATTTTTCATATCTTTAAAATGTACGCTCAATGAATAATGAGAATGTGTGTCATAATGAGAAAAGCGTGAATGTAATGTTGCTTATGTACATGTACATGGCAGGGAGGTGTTTTGCAGAACAAATTCGGCATTTAACCTGCAGAAAATAAAATAAGTAATTTAAACTTAGAGTCACTTTGAAATGAATTTGAATGTTGATAGGAACAGGATGAAAAAAAGATGAATAAGGCTTTCAGGCTGTAGCAATACAATTTAATTGATAGAGTTTAGCATATTAATAATGCATAACTTGTTAAGAATAAACGATCCTGGGTAGAATACTGTAGAATACTGGGTCCGGCACAGGCGCCAACGCACCGGTGTTGCTGGACCCATCACTAGTATTATCATTGCTGTTACTGACGTATAAAAGATTTCTAGAGACGCACAATAACTGTTTTTTTCCACCGATATGATACCCAATGACTTACTCCTGCTCATTACTGATACAGATCCCAATAACTTTTTAGAAACAGCTGTGGGTTAGGGTTAGGGTTAGGGAAAGAAAATTGAAAGATGTAGTGAGCAAAGATGAATTTAACTTTGTAGCTCTGCCTCACCAAGAACTACTGACATCACTACTGTTGGAATTAGGGATGAACCATATTTTATAAGTTGTTGCTTCTCAAACTGCAAATGACAACATATTTATATGTATTATTTTTTTTAAATTTAGATTCACCTGTAGTTTTTCCACACCTGGATGTAAGAGACTGGTAAAAAAGGTGGATTTAACAACTGTACCCGTAGATTTGTCCTGACAACTATAATGACCTCACTAGTAGTAATAAAACAAAAATCAACAACAAATAATAAAGACATATCAAGCTAACAGAGTTAACAATCAATGATTCCTCATATCGGACCGATAATTATCAGACCGATTTTTATCAGTGTTGTAACATTTGTTATAATGACACTTGCTTTCTCTTCATTTCTTCACCAACAAATCCTAATGCTTACAATCATCGAGAGAGTGTGTTTGTCATTGATTCATGTTCTTCATTTTCATACTCCTCAGATAGATTGTGAGGCTCCACCCCTGAGACAGGATCATGGGAAAAAGTTATTCTGTGTGTAATGAGACGGGCTACACATGGCACTACAACAGGCGTGCGGCCCCAGAATGGCGGGGGCTGATTCGCACTCTGCTGAGCATTTTTTTCCCAAAAATGGTAAATATTTGTTCTCAAATGCTGCTGTTTGTGACAGATACACCATGACCTGTCCATAGGCTATGGTTATAAATAATTACAAACAAGAAAAGCACACAGACCTCTGCCAAGCAGTCGAGTTCCACTTAATATTATTTTATATTTTGAGTCACACCAAAAATATAAATCAGAAATGTAAATGATGACGTGAGTCCTCTGTGATTCTGCACATGCAAGCAAAATCAAACCTTTGTCCCTGGGTGGGCTCCAACCCCCAACCTTTGGGTTAGCAGACAGACCCACTAACTGCCGCTATTGTGGAGTTCTAGACGCTAGGGCTGGGCGATACCGGAAATTTTGGTATCGATCCGATACCAAGTAAAAACAGGGCTAGTATTGCCGATACCGATACCGATTCCGATACTTTTTACTTGAAATGTCATGATCATTTAATAATTTGGGGGTTTTGCCTTGAGTTATTTGATTATGATTATGGTTAAACAGCACAAAGATTTTACGCAATAACAATGCTTTTTATTAAATAACCACAACAGTAGAAAAAAATTTAACTGTATAAAAACAAATAATCATTCCAATACCACTCTTGAAAAATGTCACATGTGCAATCATGCCCCAATCATCTGTGATACGTTTCAGTTCAGAGCAAATGTTTTCAGCACATATGCCTGCATTTCCCAGTTGTCATCAATGACATGACCGGTGACAGTTAAATACGCCTCTGTGGCTCTTGATCTCCACATATCAGTGGTCAACACTGTGCGCAGCATCTAGACACTGGGCAGCCAGAGAGGGCGAGGGGCTAAGTGTGCACTCAGTGAGTGAGCACTGAGCAGCGGGGAGGGGGGGAGGTGCGCTGTTTGCACAGAGAAGCGGCGGCCTGAGGAGAATATAGGAAAGTGCTGGACTACAGAAGAAAAACTGCAAAAACTGTGATCCCATCACGGTAGTATCGATCCAATGCCAGTACTCACATTGGAATCGATACTATCGATATTTAGATCGATACGCTCAGCACTATTAGACACAGATGATAAAAATGTCCCTATCTGACAATGAGGGAGATTCCTTCAACAGATTTCTGGATCCAGATGGTTCCAGAATACTACTAACATTTAGTCAACTGGTCCTGGTCCGTTAGCAGGATTTACCCAACATTTCAACGATACTAAGGGCTACATCAGTCTGTACCCACATGTGCATCATGATAGATTGGACATGCTTCTAAAAGTAATGTACATGTTCTCCATGTTGTTTGTCTGTAGGAATTTTGTCCACTATCACCAGGTGCCACCAACACCTTTCCTCCTGGCTACCCGATCTTTCTGAAATTTGAAAATCGCAGCTCTGCTGATCTAATTTGTGATTATGGTGGATATAAATACACCATAATAGAAAACAGAAGCACCTGTGAGTTCCAGCTGCTGTGTGGAACCAAAGGGCATCGACATGTTTGTCCACACTTTGGTAAGAACACAAGATCACCAGCAGCAAACTTGTGTGAATGTGAATGTGTCAATTAGTGTTTGTTCTCTACATGACACTTGATGATACAACGATGATGCTTCTCATGCAGGAGAACAGGAAAAAGCCTTACGACAGCAGCAGAGACGAGAAGAAGAACGAAGAGAACAGCAGAGACGAGAGGAGGAACGAAGAGAACAGCAGAGACGAGAAGAAGAACGAAGAGAACAGCAGCGACAAGAAGAACGAAGAGAACAGCAGAGACGAGAAAAAGAACAAAGAGAACAGCAGAGACGAGAGGAGGAACGAAGAGAACAGCAGCAGCGAGAGGAGGAACGAAGAGAACAGCAGAGACGAGAGGAGGAACGAAGAGAACAGCAGAGACGAGAAGAGGAACGAAGAGAACAGCAGCGGCGAGAGGAGGAACGAAGAGAACAGCTGAGACGAGAAGAAGAACGAAGAGAACAGCTGAGACGAGAACAAGAACGAAGAGAACAGCTGAGACAAGAAGAGGAACGAAGAGAACAGCAGCGCCGAGAAGAACAACGAAGAGAGCAGCTAAGACGGCGACAAGAACGACGTGAGCAGCTGAGGCGAGAAGATAAACGGAGGGAACAGCTGAGGCAAGAAGAAGCGCAAAGACAACAGCTGCGACAAGATGAAGAACGAAGAGAAAAGTTGAGAGAAAAACAAGAACAAAGAGAACAGCAGAGAAGAGAACAACAAGAAGCATACCCCGGGCATGGAGGAGGAGACACAACTGCAGAGCCAGTGGAGGAGGTGAGTTTTCATTCTGTTATTGTGACTCACAGTTGGTGCGGTAACACTGGGATGATTCTAGAATAAGCGGAGGTTAATCTGTTCTCTGTTTTACTGCAGCTCTCTGTGGTGAAGCAAAGGTTCCATGAATTGTTGACTGGCTATGGCATCAGTGAAGATGAGGCAATGAAAAGCAAGGAACTAGAGGAAAGGATGACAAGTCTTCAGAACGAGATGATGATTCAGTATTTCGGGGGTTTCTCCTCTCTGTTGGCCATCGAACAGGCGGTTGGCAGGGACTACCTGTCCCTCACGGACAGGCTACACATGCTGGTGGCCATGATGCAGCTGGTAGACAGTGGCTCTGATTGTGACGACTACAAATCCTTCTCAGTGAGTAAGGAACATGGATTTCTCCTGAGCTTACTGAGACACCTACACAAGGAAAACCGTGAGCTGGCTGCAAGGGTCTTATTCAGCTTCACCCAGACGGTGTCAGCTCTGTCATCGGCCAGCAGACTGATACTTGGACACATCCTCTCCAATGACGTTTGGACACCGGCAGAAATTCTCCTTTTTCTTCAGAGAGCTGTAAAAATCTCTAGCAGGAAAATTGAATCCCTCCTAAACAGCGTACTAACGTACAGACTGAACTGTTCCTGTGTGTTATCTGCTCTCCACTCCAAAGACCCAGAAGAACGCCTCCACCCAGCAGGTGGCGAGGGAGGCTGACAAAGACCTCGACACGCTGATCAGTGAAATGAGGGAGGCAAACTACCCTGAGTCAGTATTAACAATCATTGATGAAGTTCTCCGGTGTGTGGAGGCTGAGCTGTCCAAGCTGTCTGGCAGGACAACCAGGAGGGACATCTTTCAAGGAAAAACAAGGATAAGTTCTCTGAACTTGGAAGATCCAGATTGTGTCCATCTTCAGCAGGTGCTGATACTGATGTGCAAAGCTGTGAAGGAGTGCACGGCTGTCACAGGTGGCAAAGGCTACTTCCCACGACTCACTCAGCTAGCATCATTGCTAGTGTTGCTGCTGCCGCAGGCAGGAAGAGAAAAGGGACGTCTCCTTGAAATAGCCACTGGTGAAGGAAAGACATGCATTGTAGCGATGTTTGCTGCCATACAAGGCATCCGTGGTGTCAAACCAGACATTGTGACAAGCTCTCCAGTCCTAGCCACACGTGACCAAATGAAATGGAATATACTATACCACAAGTTTGGTTTTGACATCGTCTGTCGTGCCACCCCAGGAAGTGTCAACTGAAAATTATGAAGAGCTGGTCAAAGATGCGTACCGCAAAGACATTGTTTATGGGACCGTTGGGACATTTGCCGCAGACACATTGAGGCAGGAGTTTGAGGGCAACGCAACCAGGGAGACTCGAGGGTTCGACATGGTCATTGTGGACGAAGTTGATTATATGACCTTGGACAATGGAGTCCAAACAACCTATTTGTCTCATCACCATAGTTCTCTGAGGCACACAGAGCAGGTTCTTGCTGGCATTTGGTCCATGCTGTCTGCATGTCGGCCAGTAGAAATGCTTGAGTCTGGAGAGATCCACTGGCTCAGCCGACCGCAACTCTTTCACAAGACAGCACAGTCGGCTTTGGGCCTTCCAGCCGAGGGTATACTCGGACTAGGAGTGAATCTTGCCTTCTACTCCCAGAAAGAGCTTGATGAGTGTCTACAAGCTGAGAGTGAGGAGGCTGTTGACGATGCAAATCAGATGAGGAAGGCTAATTCAAAGGCACTTGAGAAAATCATGGCCAGGATCGGACCTGCTGAACAACAGAGACTTCTAGCAGAAGTAGAGAAGAAACTGGGAGCAGACTATTCGATTGAATATTACACTGTGGTCGACAATAAAGCGTCTCTCTTTGGAGAAAATCTTTGTTCGAATGTGTCTGAGAAAAAAGTCCAACTGCTGCTGATAGAGAAGGGCTTCTCATGTCAATCATACCTGAAAACACTTTGATTTCATGCACAGTTGATAACGTGAAGTCCAAGATAAAGTACTCAAGGGAATGTGATCCTAAGCGTGTTCAGGACTACAAAGAGTGCATAGTGGTCCCGTCGTTTTTGAAGGAGTACACAGAACAACTACTACCAGTGTTCGTTGAGAATGCACTGCGAGCCGTCCTGATGGTGGAAGGGCGAGAGTACCTGATTGAGAAAGCCCCCGAGGCTGAGATGAGGGCAGAGCGCAACAGTCAGAGTCACCTGTATGATGCCATCATACCTGTGGACTTTATGTCTACTGGAGTGCTACAGAAGAACTCAAAGTGGAGTGACGGCCTCCAGCAGTTCTTAGAGATGAAACACCAGCTCGCCATTTCCCCCATGACCTCTGTGACCAACTACATGTCGAACATTCATTTCTTCCAAAGGTACATCAACAGCAAAGGTATATTTGGTGTTACAGGAACACTCGGAGGAGATGCCGAGAAAGACTTCCTTTTGCAGCATTACAAGACAAGCAGCTGTGTCATACCAACTCACCGCTGGAAGAAGGTGGTTGAACTCCCAACAGTCCAAGTCCAAGGAGGAAAAGCAAAGTGGCTCCAAGAAGTCTGTGAAACTGCTTGGGAAGTTGCAAAAAAAGGACAAGTGGTTCTAATTATCTGTGGGGATGTGAAGACAGCCAATGAGGTGCACACACATGTGAGCAAACCACCAACGGCGGCCTATCCAATCACCATGTACACTGTCAGTGGGAGAGACGAGATCGAGAACCGGACCTTCCGTGGAGGAAACATCATCGTTGCCACAAATCTTGCTGGTCGTGGGACAGATATACAAGTGGCAAAGGAGGTCAACGCATGTGGGGGTCTTTTTGTGCTTCTGACACACTTTCCAACCAGTCAACGTGTAGAGAAGCAGGTGTTCGGGCGCACAGCTCGGAAAGGAAATACCGGTATGGTACAGATGATCGTGAACAAAGAGCAGCTTGATTATGCTTACCAAGGACGGTCTGTTGGCTTCATGAGGCAGCTGCGAGAACAGAGGGAACTGAACCACATTCAGCTTATGGAAGCTGAGTTCTCTGTGATTGACGTTAAAGAAAAACTCTTCTCAGCATTTTGTGAATTTTTGGACAAATTCCGTCAGAAGTTCTCTGCAGCAGAGAAGACAAACTGTGATGGTATGATGATACGGGACATTCCACAATGTTTCAAGAACTACCGTTCCATATTTGACTATTACCCCGCTGTCAATTCATTGAAGGAATCATGGGCCTTTTGGCTCATGCAGAATGATGAGCGCATCCGTGAGCACAAGACCCAAACACAATTCCAGGGGTTAGTCAAGGATCTCAGAGAAGAGTTAGAGCAAAGGAGTCGTTCTCTTCTTCGAGGACAAAGCAAGAACCTCCATGATCATATCAAGCAAGCAGCAGGCAGAACAGACCTTCACCGCTGGAATAGGAGTGAAGGTTATGGCGCCAAGGACTACTGGCACAGGGCTGCTGAATGTGATCGCTTTTACGCTGCTGTGGCTCTTTATAATACAGCGTTTGTCACAATCAACCTTGGCAAGAGAAACTACATGTCTGAGGCCAAAGAGCTGCTGCAGGAAGCCCAGAATCTGGCAGACGTGTTCCTGTCAGAGACAGCCAACACAATGATGCTGTGCTATTTGTCTGTGACCAGTGATTTTAGATGTCACCACGAAAACCGTAACTTCCTGATGCAAATGCAAGTGAGGATGAACATCTTTAAATCCTGGAAGGATTACATGAAGAATGCGCTGGATAAGATTGAAGCGCTTCAGAAGAGCAAAGACGATGCTATAACAGAGTGCTCGTCCGTCTACTGTCTGCTGGCAGAGAAGGATTTTATTACAGCCAATGAACTCAGGATGATGTACCAATATGGTCTGGGAATCGTGTTTGAGGTGAAAAAGAAGCCCAGATTTTCGATTGATGCGCTCATCTGTTTTCTCATTGGGGTTCTGCAAGTGGTAGCTGGTGTGGTAGTCTGTGTCATTTCGTGTGGCGCAGCATCGACTATCGGCATGGGTTTGATCAATGAGGGAGTGTCAGACATCATCAGTGGAAGTATTGGAATGATCACAGGATCTTTTAGTTGGGCAGAGTGGGCTATCTCCAAAAGCATCCGAATTGGAGTTTCTCTGCTTTGTGCTGGATTCACATTTGTGAGGAACGTTGGACTGAAGTCTCCACGAGCTTTACTTCAAGCTGGGTCAAAAACTCTCTTTGTGAAGTCTGCAGCGTCTATTACACTGAAGCAGTGCACCAAGCATGCAGTGAAGTACACAGTGCAGGAACTGGCAAAGCAAGGGGTACTATCTGCTTTGAATTACATCACTGATAAGGGTTTCAAAGCTGCCTTTGAGAACATATTCAGGTCAGAGTTTGAAAAAACGGTCTCCTCACTAATAAAAGAGAATCGTAAGGTGGATGCAGCTGTTACTCAGATCATCTGCCAAGAGGTCCCAAAATCTGCCATCAACTCGGAGACGGACGACTTTGAAATGAATATCGAGTCAGAGAAGAGACTTCGTGAATTGTTGAAGTATGTAACAGCTAAGGTGATTCCCGACCTGATAACCGATCTCACAAAAGTCCACAAAGTTCTCAGTATTCTGTCACAGGTGTCCAATGCTGCCTTGAGTGCAGTTGAGAACCAAACAGCGTCAGGAGTAGTTTTCACCATCAGCAAGGTATTGGAAACAGCTGAGTACACCACAAAGGTCATTGAGATGCTCAAAGCTGTTCCAACTAAGGGAATCATCAATGAACAGTTTGTCCCACAGTTTCTGACAGAAATGGAACATTTACAGAAGAAGGTTGACGTTGATGATAAAAAAAGGGACTTTAAAGATGTAATTCGCCTGAAAGAAGATTTTGTTGGTGAAATTGCAAAAAATGTGTCTGAAGCATTTGTTAATGCGTTTGTCGCTCATCTGACCTCCATCACCTCTCGACTGACCAGCTCAATGGTCAACAACAGAATCGGCAGATGTGTTGAGAATGTCCTTGGCCGACATGAATCTGTGGCATTCTTTGATAACCAGAGGATCAATCACAAACTCAGAATGGCCGTTACGGATAAGGCTTGTACTCTGACCCCCTCTGAGCGTCGGCTGGTGTCAAGCTACATTGACCGTCTGAGCCGCGCTGACGTGCCTGCCTCCGGCATTGATATTCACCTTCTCACAAAGAGCAAATTTCTCAATGGCAAAGGGATCCGCATCATTGTCACAGATGATAAAGGCAAAACAGTAAATGTGGAGCACTATGAGGGAACGCAAAAATCACGTGGACATATCACTCTTCGACTGGTGAAGAGGAAAGACACGTCGAAACAGTAAGAAATGCTTTTTCCTTCATATGATATGAAGTCGTCCTTTAAGGTGACGCTAACATAAAGAAATTAGATATAATTGATTGTGGTTGGCATGGTGGTGCAGTGGTTAGCCTCTTTCCAAGAAGTTTCCCTGGTCTTTTTGTGTGGAGTTTACATGCTCTCCCCATGTCAGCATGGCTTCTCTCTGGGTACTCTGGCCTCCTCCCACCTCCATAAGCATGCTGAAATTAGTTGGTCATGCTAAATCACCCGTAAGGTGTGAATGTGAGTGTGAATGATCGTCTGTCCTTCACTGTGGTCCTGATCAGCTGGTGACTCATCCAGGGTGTACCCTGACGTTCACCCATTGACAGCTGGGATCAGCTCCAGCCCAACTGTGACCCATAACAAAGCAAAGGGAAAGAGCTGAATGAATGAGTGAATAATTGTTTGTACTATGTACATTTGTCTATACTCATCCTCCTCAGTGAATCATCTTCCACACGGTAACTCCTCTGCAAACTCTTTGCAGGAAAGAGGGCGTTCTGGCATCTATGGGACGAAGGGTGCGTGGTGAGCTCCAACATTACACGGGACATTTTGAAGTTCGGAATCCAGATGGCACGTTCAGCCGCGTTGACTCACAGGGTCAGAACTGCTTCTACCAGGCTGTTGTCCAGGCAACCACCTATGGGCAGCGAGATGTCAGGAGTCTCAGAGAAGATGCTGCAAACCTTCGCAGGGACTTATACAACACGGTATGATGACTGGCTCATGTCTGAGCTGTTTGCTGAGGAGCGTCGAACCCCGGCGCTGTGCGCCTCAATCGCAATCACATTTCAGCGCGATCGCCCGACGAGTCGTGTTGTGAGGCAGATGGTTTCAGTGTAAATCTGGGTTGAGGGGACTTCAATGCTTGCCAGCCTCTGCCAACCGCAGATTTGAGTGTTTGAACCAAACTATGTAGTTTAAACATACTTTAAAGGTGGTTTGTTTTGGAATTGTGATTGAGAACTAAATGTCCTGCTAATATACTGACTGAATTAATTTCCAACACATTAAGCAACATGAATGAATACAGATACAGTAAACTAGTGTCTGTTATCATTCAGGTCCAACAGGACTCCAGATACGTTCCTCTGCTGATGCTGCACAGAAGGTATGAAGACACCTTCAAAAGACCCGGACTCTTCACCATCAGTGGAGGAAAGAAGATCACCAGAGAGGCAGACATGCGCAAGTACAAGGATGTTCTCAATCAAGCTTCACGCAGTGAAAAAGACGAGTGGGAAATCTTCCATCTCGGCATGGTAGCAGAACAACGAGAGTAAGACCTTTTTCTCCATGTCAAACATTAAAATCTTGAGGAGCTGAATCTTTAAAAAAACATCTCTGATAGAGATTATTTTCAGTGTTACTAGACAAAGATGATGAGCTGGAAGCGAGGGGCTGGGATGGGATGTGGGGGGGTCAATAATTCTTGTTTGTCTCCAGCCTCATAGCTGCCCGATTGTGCAGCAAGAACGAGGTGAACGCCGACCACATTCCACCCAAAGCCTGCTACATCAAAGCCATGAAGATTCTGAGCAAAGACACAGACGCCTCCAGACTTCTCCAGAGAAACAACCCAAAGGCTTTTGAAGAGATCAAGAAGATTGAGTCCCACAACCGAGGAGACACATTATTGTGCATGGAGGTCCGAACAGAACACCATCGGCAGGCTCTGACCACTGGCAGGAGCAACGAGTCCAGGATATGCAGGTGTGTGTGTGTGAATAGGACTTACACCTGTAAAACACACTGAGGTATAACTTGTACATGTGCATGTACAATGCTTGCAGGGACATGCTGGCTGAATCCTTCATTAGTGGGGACATGGAGAAAACCTTGAAGCTGGCGTTTATTTCATCCCATCCTGAGGCATCAAACCTTGTCAGACAGGACGCAGGTACTACTCAAAATACTTCTCCACAAGGAGCATTACTTTACAGGATTGTTATGCTGCACCATTACGAAACTGGGTAATATACACATCTCATATTTTCTCTTCTCAGGGGTAAAGTCCAACATCAGCGTGAGCAGTCATAGTCCCAAGTACTATCAGCTGGGCTTTGATCTGATGATAGACAAACACTTTAGTAAAGGTTTGATTGACCACAATACACAGAACAGTCTTCATTCATGGGTGAATGAGGCATTCGGGAGTAGGACCAATGTAGAAATGATTCGGAACACGCCAGAGTATAAGGATTTAAAAAACACTATCTCTGATGAGAAGGTTCAAGATGTTGGTAGGTCCCACAGAAGATGAATAATGTCTATTTCATTTAGAAAAATACATGACTTTTAGGTCCATCTGAGTTTGATCTTTCATCAAGATGTGTACTTTATGTCCCACATAAAACATTTCAGTGACAGCCTTTTCAAACTAGCGTAATGTGACAGAAATCAATCATTTCTTGTCTGAAATAGATGCTTAAAAACATTTTAATGTATCAGGGACCTCCTGGCTAGATTAGTGACGTTTTATCAGGGTGGCACAAGAAGTCAGCAGGAAATGACCAAGTACAGATATCGCAGCTGTCCATACTTTATTGTATTGAAGCGATGGCCAGGGACTTTGGTGCCATGTATGTTTTATTTTATTGTGAGCTGTAAAACAGAAGATAAGCTCTGACCCACTGCCTGTTCTAGAACAGTGCTGTGTGTTGTCATTGGAACTGCAATTTCCTGAGGGAACTACCAAGGGTTCAATAAAGTTCTCTCTAATCTAGTCTAATTTAATCCAATCTATGGAATTTGAGGCCTAATCCATCACATCTTCCTCTGATGCTCTGTTTGATTCACATCAGAAAGGTAATAATCCCTGGCCATTCAGGTTGTTAAAGTGTTGGTAATTTAACTAATAGACACTGTTTCACATCCTGATTTGTGTTTTTGCAGATGAAGTTGGTCCTTCCATTCCATGACTCTCACAAAAAATACTTATTGATAACACTTATTGATAACCATTCAGAGACAATGTGATTCAAAGTGCTTTATGTGAGTATAAAAAAATAAGGCATTAAAACCATTGTAAAATTCAGTTGAACATACAAAGGAAATAAACAAACAAAATATCTTCTGTGTCATTTTTCATCAAACAAAACACAATTTAACCCTTGTATGGTGTTCTGGGTCTGCGGGACCTGTGCATTTGTTATCAAAAGAAAAATTATAGGAATTTTTTTTCCTTCTTTTTTTTTATTACATTTTATTATAAAAACAACAACCAAAAAACAAGGAGCACTTTTATTCACAAATGTGATCTAACAAATGTAAAGGGAAAGTATTGAACATACGTATATTGCTTGTAATTGAGTTGAATTAAACATCTGTTGGTATTTTACATAAAATTGTTGGATTGTGTTGAAAATACAGCAGATCCACCAGCTCCATGAACATTGGCTGAGTAGCGAAAATATGAACACCACACAAGGGATCAAAAGGTATTACAGACTGTTACATCCACCATTCGGAGTCTCCAGGATACCGATAAGACTTCTGAGCGAGAGGTATGTCAGGAGCATTTGCATTGGATTGCATGAAATGTTCTCCGCCCTCCCTGCCCAATCAGTCATTCCCTTCCTCCTCGTCTCCTTTGCTGCCTCTGTTGAGGCGCTGGAAGCAATGGACTGTGGATGCAAGGAAGAAACTAGCCATGATGGCTGCCACAGTGACCGAGATGCCAGAGAAGATGACAATGAGGTAGTCGGTGAGGCTGAGGGGACTGTGGCACTCGCGGAAGCTCTCTTTAGAGAGTAAATTGAGGGCAACACGGCGCCCATCCAGAGGCAGGGAGCACTCCATCCCTTCCATACCTGCAAGGAACACACACGTTAGAACATTCAGCCTTTTGTTAGCAAATTGGTGTAGGACAAGTCCATTCAGAAAAAAGAAAGAATCCATGACTGAAGATTTAACCAGGTCCATAAAAATATTTGCTGACATTCAGTGGAGGCAGCTGGACTTCTGACCCTTGTTCTGAGGCCTCATGTGATGAATAAATGGGATCTATAAGAGCAATTAGTTGTGCTATCAGTAAACATGGAACAGTTCCTAAAAGGTGGGAAGTGTCACTTGGTTCCACTACCTGGTGTGAAGAAGGAGCTAGAAGGAGAAAACATCCAGCAGTTCCTGAAAGCTGAGAAGCTGCACTTCACAGCCAAGTTGCAGTCATTACAGTAAGGACCTGCTGTCTGTCTTCCAGCAACAGAGGAAATGGGAGTACCGTAATGAAAACAGTTGTTAATAAATAATTAATAATTAATTAAATAATTATTATTATTAATAATAATAATAATACAAATCTGAAACAGGAACAGGGAGTTTGTAAATGGATTAGAAATGATGTTTTGAAATTGTGAGAAGAAGTTCATCAGAAGTCATGATGGTCAACTTTCCAGTCATTCCATGTGTCCACTTCCTGTTTTGCTTTGCCACTTCCTGTTCTATTATGATAATCCATGTTTGTGTTCCTGGCAACTTGCCCTGATTGCCTGATTTGTTTCACTGGTATTTAAGTCTGTGAAGTTCTCTGTTTAGTTGCCAGATCGTCACCGTTGGGCACGTGAACGCAATCTCGAGTCATAGTCTGTCAAGTTTTCCTTGTGTGAGTACCAGAGTTATCTTGCTAAAAGTTTCATAGCCATTTGCTTTTTGTAGCCAATCCTCAGCCTTAGCTTTGCACTTTCTGTTCACTGACTAAATTGCCTTTGCCTACTAAATTCACTATGTCTTAAACTGTATTCTGTATTATAAGGGATTATAAATTGTAGTATATAGGGAAATGAAGTGAATGCATTTAAAAATAAGTAATGACCAATGAAAAAATCTTCTGGCTTTTGGATTTAGACCAATTAAGAGATTCTTAAAGAGTATAATGGTGAGTTGTGTAGGGACATCTCAGGACATCTAAAGAGACTATTATAAAGTACAGTGACGGGACAAAGATTTGTTCCTGTGGTGTTCTGATAAATAATGTCTGCATAATGAGGTATGTGGAATATTATTTGTGGAATATAATTATTCTTTTTTTGACCTGTAGTGTAAAACAATCAATGGAAAGATACAGTAATTTCAAGTGACAGTATATTTTCTTTGTAACTGAGTCAATGTGAGTTTTGAAAGTTAATTGAGAGTCAAGCCAGAGGACCAAGTATTTAAATTCATCTTGGGCATCAACTTTTTCTAAAGGTGATTCAGCTCAACTCAAGATGATGGATCAGGTA
>NW_027615599.1:37500-38756 GCF_965212315.1 Lampetra planeri
CAGGACCTTTTTCTGGACTAAAACAACATCGCATCATATTAAAGCACAGATCGGAGGGAGAAACGTCGTCGGGTCCGAGTTATAAGAGACGACAGGGACGAGCACCACACGCCCCGGTCCTCCTCCGTTCGACGGCTCGCTGAAAGAGACGAAAGAGGACGGAGCACAACACGGAGGGCGGCGCACGGCCAGAGGACCCCAACCGACGCGTGTCCTCAGAGGAAATAAAACACTAGTGTGTGTGTGTGTGTGTGTGCGTGCAGACGAGAGAAGCTCTTCAAAGATTTCAGGTCGAGCGTCATCGACCGGGATGAGAAGGACAGAAACACGTCTGGTGCGTTTCTCTTTGAACAAACAAAAGGAAGGAATGTTGTTGTTGTCTTTTTATAGAACTATGACATGTTTGCTTTAATTTAATAGGTTTGGCTGTTTGATGAGCACGTGACTTGCTAGTTCACTCCTACTGACTTTAGCGTCCCGTCCTCATTTCATCGTTTTAGCGTCATTCCGTCCACCGTCGTACACATACGTTTATTCTTTGTGGCCACGTGTGTAAATAGTAATTCCACATGAGCGCAATCAGACGACAATTACTGACGACGGCTGACAAAAAGCATTGTGATATGGACGGCGTTTGTCGGTTGTCATGACAACGGCAGCACGACTGATTTCATCCAGCGTCCCACTGAGACACAAACACACCAACCCCCACCGACCATTCAGGGACATGTGTGACATCGTGGTGAAGTGTGGATCCCTTCTCTGCCACTGGCATGAACAATAAAGATCCGCTATTTTTAGATATGAAGACATTACACATGGAGACAACATCCCTCACTCATTACTCATTACTGATGATAAACCTGATCGGATTTTTGCTTTTACCACAGCGGTGAATATCAGCTCGCATAGAAAACACCGACGTATTTAACCTGGTTTAGTTCCTACATGATGTGGTTAAAACAGATAGAACTCACTCAATAGGAGAGAAAACTGATCAGCTTTCAATACACACTGACAGAACTTATCAAAACTTGATTCTAATAATATCAGCAAGGCCTCAAATGTTCTGTCTGTACGTGTGACACTGACACAGGCTGAAGAGAAGCACAACACATGTATAGACGTCAGTGTTCATTTCTGTATCGCCAGTGTTGTGGACCGATTCTCCTTTCGTTCCTCGGTTGTCGGTGACTCTAATGACTCTGATGACTCCAGACAGCAGCCCCTTCGGACACAACGGCGCCATAACCAAA